>NC_064639.1:480179289-480482320 GCF_023864345.2 Schistocerca serialis cubense | reverse complement strand
CATCTGCTAATTTATGAGCGGTTAGGCTTTAGGATAAAAACAACACATCACTGTCAAGGAAGATTGTTTCCTGTGATTATCTACCAGTGTATCTTGAAACGCACCAATAACTGGTAGTCGTTTCACGTCACTGATGATGCTACGAGCATCACTTCTATCTAAGAAATATTTCGAAACATATCGATATGGCGATGCCCGAAGATAACTGCGTTTTTTCCTCCCCCTCGCGTTTCCAGATTGTAAGATGAAAAGGGATAATGATTTTCTAGAAAATTAGTGTGCTTCGGCATTAAGCTTCGGAAATTCAGGTATGTGGGTGTTCACTTTTGATTACATAGGTAATATATGTATATATATGTTCCGCGAATAATGAAATAAGTTATTTCTTCCAGACAGTAGTAGCGAGAATTAAGGAAGCCTTTGCAACGACGGACGTCCGCCGAATGACCAGAGATCGTCTCTAAACTTGTAAATGTGACACACATGGGCCCACAGATTGTCTGCTTATCCAGTGTTAAAATCTCATTCCCGCCCCAGAATTTTTGTTTTAATTACAGACTAATCCCTAGCGTAGCCCTAGATAAGATATACTGGACGATGACAACTGAACTGTTTAAGCCAAGAAATGTGATTGAAAAATAAATGACAGTTTATCAACCTGATCTGCGGCGTAGCCTGATGTCTACAGTCTCATGTTTCTCACACTTTTCATAATATTTGGTTGGTGCATAAGTTCGTAGCGTTTTTCCATAAGTTTAGTAAACACAACAGATACACCTAAGCAGAGACTTTAGTCATCAATAATAAAATTTTCCTTTACTATTAAAAACAGTCTGTGAACGTTGGGGTAACTTTCCGATTCTGCGTCTGTAGAAATCACGTGGC
Source organism: Schistocerca serialis cubense (assembly GCF_023864345.2). NCBI lineage: Eukaryota > Metazoa > Arthropoda > Insecta > Orthoptera > Acrididae > Schistocerca > Schistocerca serialis. The sequence goes on along the minus strand of NC_064639.1, from coordinate 480,481,435 downwards.
TTTGAGGCGAAGAACTCGTCGAACGCTGTTCAGAGCGCATTTTCGTCCGGAAAGGAAGTTCTTTGAAAGTTGTTCGGTAAAGGTCGGACACGTGAAAATCTGAGTGTGCAAGATAAGGTGAATGAGATGGGTGCGGAATGCCTTCCCAACCCAACTCATGTATGTTTTTTTGTCCGTCTAGCAGAATAGGAGCGGGCGTTGTCGTAGAATATCATCACTTCACGCAGTCTTCCTGGTCGTTGTTCTTTGATTGCGTCTGGAAGATTCTCAGTTGTTGACAAATTTCGGCAGTGATGGTTACATCTCTGGGAAGCAATTCACAATAAACCACACCGTCATTGTTCCACAAGATGCATAACATTATCTTTTGTGAATGCGGGCAGTTCCTTGTACGGGAAACTATTCTTTTTTTGGCTCAACCATTCCTTTTTTTTCTTATGTTAGCTCAAAGACGCCATTTCGCGTCACCAGTAACAATACATGACTGGAATGGTCGGTGTTCACGAGCCAGTTGATGACAAGCAAGCAGAGATGCATATACGGTCACCAGCTAGTTTTTGTGATTTTGGCTTAGAGCATGTAGTACTCATACAGCCGATTTTTGAACCTTCCCCCACTACATGCAGATGTCGGACGATGGTGGAATGATAATAGTTCATCACGTTTGCCAGTGATCATCAAACCCCAAAGGTGTTCTTGAACGTGGAGAATCACTAATATCCAGAAAGATCCTCCTTAAAACGAGAAAACCATTTTCTGGGCGTGCTCTGTCGGAACCCCATATATGGCGCAAATGTTCCTTGCTGCTTTCGCTGCTCTCACCCCCCTACTGAACTCCAACAGAAGAATCTGTCGAGAATGTTCCAATTTCTCAACTTACCACCCCATTTTCTAGCGTCCATAGCGCCACTCACTATCTCCAAATGACAAAATATAAACTGCAATAGCGACAGTGAACTACAAATGAAATTGATAATCGATAAATAAATCCATAGCAACCGGAATACCAACATGCAGAACGATAACAGTACGAACTTCTGCACCAACCTAATAAAAAAAATATATAAAAAAACTGTAGATTCAGAAATTTGATTAATCTCCGAAGAGTATTTTGCTGCCTGTAAGGTACATCTACATTTATACTCCGCAAGCCACCCAACGGTGTGTGGCGGAGGGCACTTTACGTGCCACTGTCGTTACCTCCCTTTCCTGTTCCAGTCGCGTATGGTTCGCGGGAAGAACGACTGTCGGAAAGCCTCCGTGCGCGCTCGAATCTCTCTAATTTTACATTCGTGATCTCCTCGGGAGATATAAGTAGGGGGAAGCAATATATTCGCTACCTCATCCAGAAACGGGCACCCTCTCGATACCTGGACTGCAAGCTACACCGCGATGGAGAGCGCCTCTCTTGCAGAGTCTGCCACTTGAGTTTGCTAAACATCTCCATAACGCTATCACGCTTACCAAATAACCCTGTGGCGAAACGCGCCGCTCTTCTTTGGATCTTCTCTATCTCCTCTGTCAACCCGACCTGGAACGGATCCCACACTGATGAGCAATACTCAAGTATAGGTCGAACGAGTGTGTTGTAAGCCACATCCTTTGTTGGTGGACTACATTTTCTAAGGCCTCTCCCAATGAATCTCAACCTGGCACCCGCCTTACCAACAATTTTATATGATCATTCCACTTCAAATCGTTCCGTACGCATACTCCCAGATATTTTACAGAACTGATACCAGTGTTTGTTCCGCTATCATACAATAATACAATAAAGGATCCTTCTTTCTATGTATTCGTAATACATTACATTTGCCTATGTTAAGGGTCAGTTGCCACTCCCTGCACCAAGTGCCTATCCGCTGCAGATCTTCCTGCATTTCGCTGCAATTTTCTAATGCTGCAGCTTCTCTGTATACTACAGCATCATCCGCGAAAAGCCGCATGGAACTTCCGACACTATCTACTACGTCTAAGGTACATGTATCATCGATCAACTGTGAAAATTGCTAGGGGGTAGGGGTCGCTAACACACTCTAAAGTGTTGGCGTTCGGCCCAAAGAGAGCCGGTTTGAGCCCCGTCAGTGGTAGACATTTTCATCTCCGGGATTTTAGCGGCATGAGAGAATTGGTGGCACACTCCCAAACTTTCCCGCAGTGGTCCATGGAATGTAAACGTGTTCCATTATCAGCAGTGATCGGTGGGGACAAACCGCTTTCTGGTGCCATTCGTGAGTACTAGGTTTTACGTAAGCGCCAGGTTTATCCGTTTCTCTACTATAACCATCAACAACAATACAATCACGATATTAAACACTACACGCAATCATCACGGCTAGCTACGCTAAATAAATCCACTGCACACACATATTTTTCAGTTGGAAGCGACGAGTATCTGCGGAGGGAGGAAAAGCCTCGACAGTTGCGCCGATAAACGAACAGTTGAGACGCTCCAACTAGCAATAACATGCGGCTGTTTATTTTTACTTTCTCGCGGAGCCAGAGTGTTGTTGGTAATACAGTATAATACTTAAGTATGACGGACAACAGCTTACATAGACAAGATTTTCTCATGCCGGAGAAGAGAACATACCGAAGCTTGGTCAGTCCGAGCGTGTTATTTACCCTTTGTTGCACATTCATCTTGGTGAATCCTGAGCTAGTCTCAAAAGCTTCTCTCAGATTCTGCCTTCAGAGAAGCCCGCAGTGGTTCTGCATGAATGCCGGACATTTGCCATACTTGCCACTTCGCCAGGTAGCTTGAGTAGCGATCCCTCAGGTAAGGGACGCCCTTCCTCGCACTACTACTGTCCGCTTTCAAACCGCCGTCTCCACATCTTACTCGATACAACCAGTACGTAAGGGACCTCCTTCTTCGACATTTGGCGAAATACAGAGCTTCTTTTCCGAAATCTAAATACTTTGTGGAAACGAAAGCAATACCGACGATTATGTCGGTATGTAATTAGTTCTGCCAAGTACAAATATAGATCCCTCTGTCTGTACGGTAGCCTCCTTTCACGCTTACTGATTGCGATAGAAACAGTCCATCGCCATGGGAGCAACAAGAAAGAAACGATGTAAAGAGAATGCGAATGTACGCTAGTCGTTTCTTTTTGATCACTGCATTTGTGCCTACTTTAATTACTACAGCTGCATGCCCAAAAGACAATAAGGAAAGAAAAAATGGGTATATGAATGTTTGAAAAGAAGAACGACATACTCCATATTAATTTACTCTCTAAAATCCGATATCCCTTGCTGCGAAACATTAGTTGATAAAGTGTAGCGGGGCAATGTTCAAATCATGGCTGAAAATACGTTCACTAAATAGAGATAAGAACATCTATGATTGACGTGTCATCTAAAGTCGACGTACAATTTTGAAATGTTAGAAATAAGGAAATGAAGTAATACAGAATGCTATGCTTGTGACGTACGTTGTTCTACATTGTTTAGCTTTGGTATTTACAGGGTCACAGAGAAATCATCCTAGGTTTTGGAAGGAAAATCCGTAATTGTTATGATCTGCACTACAACAGAAACAAGAAGCACAACTTAAGGAAAAATAATGTAATGTGTGTTCCAGTTCACAAGCGGCATTGAAGCAGATAGTTCCTGTGACGTAGTATGGGCAGAGGTTATTTTCGACAACCAGAATAAATTAATAACTGGCTCCTTTTACCGACCCCCGGTCTCAGATGAAACAGTTGCTGAACAGTTCGAAGAAAACTTGCGTCTCATCACAAATAGTTACCCTACTCATACAATTATAGTTGGCAGTGACTTCAATCTACCTTCCGTATGTTGACAAAAATACATTTTCAGACCCTAATGTAAATAGACAACATCTTCCGTAATTGTTCTAAATGCTTTTTTAAAATTATTTTGAACAATTAGTTCACGAGGCCATTCAAATTGTAAATGGTTACGAAAACACACTTGACCTCTTAGCCACAAATAATCCTGAGCATCACGACGGATAGAGGGATTAGTGAACACAGTCGTAACGAGGCTCAATTCGGTAACAAAGAAATTCACCAAAAGTAAACGCGAAATATATCTATTTATAAAAGCAGCTAAAAATTCAGTTGACGTCTTTCTAAGAGACAGTCTCCGATCCTTCCAAACTATGTATGTGAAGACTATGTGTGGCTTAAGTTCAAAGAAATAGTATCAACAGCACTCTAGAGTTTCATAGCATATAAATGAATAAAATACGGAACTGATCCCCCATGGTACACAAAACACGACGGAAAGCTGCTACAGGAGCACCGAAAAAGGCACGTATAATTTAGACGAACGCCAAATCTCCAAGATTGGCGAAGTTTTACTCAGGCTCGAAATTTTGTGCGGATTTCAGTGCGAGATGCATTTAATAGTTTCCACAACGAAGCTCTCTATAGAAATGTGGCGGAAAATCCAAAGACATTCTTGTCCTATGTTAAGTAAACCAGCGGAAAGGCTCAATAAGTACCTCTGCTGCGCAACAGCGACGGTAATGCTACTGATGACAGTGCCACTAAAGTTGAGTTAGCAAATGCAGTTCCAGGGGTCGGGCGGCGGGTGAGGAGGAGGAGGAGGAGGAGGAGGGGGAGGCAAGGGACGCAACCCTTCGGAGCAGGTAAAATCGTGGCAGATGTCCGGCGTGGCAAATGTCCGCACACCGTTCTACATATTGGTAAGTAACACAATTCCGTAGGCTCTGACCGTACATGCTACTCACAAGCGTGCAGAAGTCGCGGCAAGAGAGGAGCGGAGACAGGAATAATTGTGAGCTGGTCCCGTTAAATGACGTGTGACTTACTGTCCGGTGACGGCTGGTCGTGCGCGCACGTGGCGTGTTGGTGGGACGGCTGCTAGCGGAGCACTAGTCGCCTGGCGGCTGGAAGTGCTGCGCCGGCGGTGGCCCGGAAGGAAGACGCCAGCGAGCGAGCCCTCCTCCACTCCGCCCGTGTCCGCACTTGCTTGCTCTTCAATCTGGCTTACCTCAGCTCTGCGTAGCGAGACAGGGAACCAACTACTTCGCTTAGATCTTGTCAATAGAGTCTCAGCCTTATAGCCGCCGTTAAAGGACCCCCGACCAATTTCGTGGCAGCCTAAAAATGTCAGCACTCAACAATTACAGCGCCACTCTGTTCCTATCGCTGGTAGCGAATTGGTTATAGTAAGTTCATGAGGTTATGTTCCACGAGATGCAGCGTGGTTTTATATGGGAAAAAAGCTGGAATTTGCCTTTGTCGGGTTAGAGGCAATAATTTTTTTTTAAAAAAAGCCGAAAGAAAGCAGTGAGCAAAGAAGTGGCTAAAGCAAAGAAAGAAATTCACCGACGCTCTGTTACGTAAAGGGGCCATCACAAGTTCAATAATATTGTCAAACTGTCACTATATATTCCGCGTCTGAGAGCGTCTATTGACGTATTGACAATACTAGAAATACTGATGTGCAATATTGATGGGCCCCAAAATATTCTCAGTATTGTCAATACATAACGAACAAGTGAGTACAAATATTGACGGTCTGACAATATTCTGCATGCAGATGTTGACAGAGCTTCAGGAAACAGTGACGCGGCGTTAGTGCGCACTGTTTATTTTTTCAATTCACCGTTGTATATATCACACATCAGATTCCATTTTTAAGGAGTCTTTCAACACAAAAGAACTGTAATAGGCCTGCGAAAGGATAACCATTGTATATGCCACTTTAGGATGATTAACGAAGGATTCTCTATGACGCTGTTTACTTCACTTATTTGAAAATAAAGTATAGAGTGTGGTGTTACACAGCAGTTTTGAAAAACGCTGCCCTTTCGAAAAATACGTCGTATTTCTGCAATGACTACGAAGAGGTTGGCCCAATGCATGTCCATTTTACCAATTATCACAAAGCGTTACAAAAATGTTTTACGTTAATTGCCTGAACAGATCCTTGCCTGATAAATATAATTGCTTCACTGATTTCCATAGAAATTTAATAATTGTGCATCCTGATATTACAGAACACTTAACTTCGAGCATTAGAATGAGCTCTCTGTCGCCAGACATCTCGAAGTTAACCCTAATCTTTTGTTGAATGCGATTGCCACTCTCATTAACGTATTTTCCTTCTCTATCTCGTATTAACACTAATAACTTGTCGTACGATTGAGAGCTCATCGGAAAATAATTTACGAAATCTTTCGGGTCCATGACTCTGATTTCAGTCAGAAAATTAACATGTGGCCACTCGCCCATCTTTTCAACCAACCTCGGACACATTTCCTCCTTTTCGTTTGTTCTGTTGCTATGGGTAACATAATTGCAGCACACGCTTTCTTTTGGGTGTTCTACACATTATCTTGGAAAATCGCGTTGTCAACTGACAATTTTTGTCAATGTTACTGATATTGTGAAATCGTTTCAGTATACGTATATTGAAGGTTTGACAAACTAGTATTGTCAATTAATATTGAACTTGTGCAGGCCCCTTGAGAAGGTGGAAGTCAACGATTTTTGTTAACATCTAAGAATAGATTAAACACACTTTCCTGACCCGCTGAATATCATCAAAACATTCTTCAGGAAAAAGAAAACAGTCATGAGAGAGGTTGCAAGCTGCGAGGAGAGGCTGTTAGCTACATTACGGTTTCTACTTTCTGGCAGAAATTACGGGGACCTTAAATTCTGTGCCGTTGTGTCCCCACAAAATGGCTCTGAGCACTATGGGACTTAACATCTGTGGTCATCAGTCCCCTAGAACTTAGAACTACTTAAACCTAACTAACCTAAGGACATCACACACATCCATGCCCGAGGCAGGATTCGAACCTGCGACCGTAGCAGTCGCGCGGTTCCGGACTGCGCGCCTAGAACCGCTAGACCACCGCGGCCGGCTGTGTCCCCACAATTACTATCTAAAATTATACCTGAAATCTGCAACGTGATTTGTAGTTTACTGAGGAAATACACCATGGTAAACCAAAATAAATAACGAATAAAAATTTTCTTTCGTCGCATCAGTCTGCATATATAAATCTAGATGTTTGAGACTTGAGAAGACTCTGAAACCATATAGTTTCATTTGATCAATGAAAAATAACATAAAAGATGTTCATGTAAACGTTATTAATTTATTTATGTATGTAGAGTAAAAGTCATCCCCTGTACATTAAACTGATTCATTTCAAAGTAGAAGAAGAAAGACTACAAATTGTGGTGACGCGCATCATCTAATAAATACAACAACAAATACACAAGAAATGAACCATTTGGCAACTGGCAGAATTGCGAAAGAAGTCCTACACTTTTCACTTCATAGCAAAAGACTTGGATGTAGGCTGGATTTTTTGGCACTTCTAACAATGAAGCAAGTATATTTCAAGAATAAATCTTCATCAACCTCTGTATTTCGGTTTTATTTCCGTTATATTTCGGAAATGGAATCCAAGATCTGATCTATTTGTGTTTCAGTTTTTAGATTTAATACCCCTTAAGTATCGGAGATAAAACCGAGATACAGAAGGTCGACAGACCTTTATTCGTGAAATGAATACCTTTTATTCTATGTGCCACAGGAAACGATTATGGATTCGTTAAAAGTTAAACGTGTCTCTGTCATGTATATTAGAACAGCATATTTTAATCCCGCGCGCAATGACAAAAGACGAACTTTCGTCGGGCTCTTGGCAAGACGCCACTACACACGGCACACTTTGTCGGCTGAATTGGTCGGTTGTCGGATGGTCATACCCAATCGACAGACCGACAAGAAAAGTCGGACGGTCGGCTGGCCAAAACGCCCACACTCGTCCAATTTGTCAGTTGATCGGTAGGTTTCAGCGTGTGTAGTGCTCTCAATTTGTCGTGAGTACGGCTGATTATACAAATCCGTAGGACTGTGTTACCGGCCATTGGTCTACTGATATTCGTAATGCATGTTTACCGTTGGAATTTTTAGATATTTGTTCCCGTGTTCCCATAAACATCCGTCTGGTGATCAGAAATCACACGACTGCAAGTAGTTTTATTTACTTTTAAGAGTGGGTACTGTACAACTAAGAGGTATATGATGAAGGTACTTTTCACGCGCTTCCGCAGAATATTTTCCAGGGGCAGGGAGGCCGGCAATACTCTAAAGTTATCATTTTCAGTATAAACGAGTTGGTCAGTTTCGAGAAGTATCATGCCAGAAGAACCAAATTTAATTAGTGACACAAAAAAGTTATTACATGCTACCGAATTAATGGTTATCCTCTCTTAGGAACGTTTGAGAATTCTGTCATAAGTAAAATCTCTGAATCCAGAGAAGAAGATGAGGGGCAAATGCCACCTCATACCCCCCCCCCCCCCCACCCTCCAGTTGCTGACGTCTACGGTCATTTTGGACACTTAGGGTCGACAAACGCTGCTTTATTAATTTTCTTTTATTATGCAAATTTTTTACCCTGGCACCTAGAGCTGGGTATTACAACAGGTTATAATACAGGAATGCATAGATGATGCAGTTTAGTACCCGTTGATTATGTGTGCTGTAACCGCAGATGCTGAATGGTAATGCTCGAAACCGATGCGGCAAAAATAATGAATAAAAGAAAATTAATACAAGCAGATTTTGTCGGCACTTAGCTACAAAAAAGACCTTCATCACACATTTTTATTTCGTTATTATCCTGTTGTTCCTACTTCGACAATCCATACACGTCGTGTAATAATTCATTGCATTAATTTTCGTATATCCTCGATTTCATTTCTCGGTTTGGAATAGTTCATCAAGCGCTCACTTTGCATTTTCTTCGTCCAACAGTTGCATTTTGCCCATTCTAAATGTAGTGTAGCTTCTTTTTTAACAAACCTTGAACATCCATATCTCTTACACCCAGTTCTGTAGTGTTGCTGGTTGCGCCACCTGATGTGAAATCGATCTTCTTCGTTTGCGGCTTCGTAGGCATTACGATTTTCTCATTACGAGCGTTCACACTGCCTTGGGCGTAGTTCATCTTCTAAGCCAATTTGACTGTATACCTGTTAACAAAATCATTGCCGTGGCACGAATTTCATGCACTATGTATGCCAGTGTTATCACCAGTATTGCGCATACTCAACGGTCATGGTCATGGGCGCGTCGCGTATCAACACCCCTATGAGAGAAAGGAAAACTATAGCGCAGTCAGGTGTTTTTCTTCCAAGAAAATGATTTTAAAGTCACTATTACACAGACTTTTGTCAGGATCGGAGCTGAAACATTTTTATGGATATTTACAAGTCGCCATTCGTCTTTAAAAATACTCTAGAGATCCAGTTCAACCCCCCCACCCCCATCTATATACTACCGGATGGGTGCCTTTGCGCATTATGATGTAGCAGGCAGCGTAACTTGCTGTGACAGTGCGATAGAGAGAGAGAGACAAAGATATTGTTTACTACTGTGTGGTGGTCAGCGCTCACATAATTATTCTTAGGATATAGAGCTTTTGTTCTTCTTAAGAGTAATTGTTACTAGATGAGAGCCATTCTTGTGATGTAAAAATCGACGCCATTGCGAGGTTTTGATTCACATTGTAAAATATATGTATATATGGAAGGAAATCAGTTAATAGAAGCCGGGCGGAGTGGCCGTGTGGTTCTAGGCGCTACAGTCTGGAGCCGAGCGACCGCTACGGACGCAGGTTCGAATCCTGCCTCGGGCATGGATGTGTGTGGTGTCCTTAGGTTAGTTAGATTTAATTAGTTCCAAGTTCTAGGCGACTGATGACCTCAGAAGCTAAGTCGCATAGTGCTCAGAGCCATTTGAACCATTAGCCAGTTAATAGAACAATAAAATATTGTTCATTTCAAGAAGGTACGTGTTATTCTACACCCAGCGTATACTTCTATTGTGATTTAATAATAAATACCAGCTTAAGAACAGTTCCGACGGGAGCGTTCAGTTCTAGTGAAATAGTTCGATGTTTTCTTCGGAAAAGAAGTCACTTCATGGATCATTCAAATCCACAATAGTACCTGGGCATTTCTCAGAACTGAAAGCAATCTGATTGCTGTGCAACAGAGCCCCGAAGAATATTTCTCCGTACTTTGGTTACCACTTTCGGCTCAACACGGTATCTGCAGCATCTGGAGCAGATTTCTACAACAGCGGAAGCGTGTAATCGCTATCAGTTTCACGCATCCCCCTGTGTACGCTGTATGTATTTACCCACAACAGTGAACATACAGTTACTCACACACATATAAAGACAATACAAGGTGGTGTGGGAAAGGTTTCAGTATAAAGGTCTTGTAGAGCTAAACAGTAATTAGCCTAGTAGTAGTAGTAAACAATTTTTTTTTTTTCAAAGGAGCCTTTATAGCATACTTCTTCCATACACAATCTTACTTCTCACACTGTACTGAAAAGTCATCAATAGGAATGGAGCAAGAAGGGAAGATCAGAGTTTAACGTTTGTCGACAACAGAGACATTAGAGATGGAGCACAAGTTCGGATTAAGCAACGATTACGAAGGAAATATGACGTGCTATTGCAAAGGAACCATCCGGGAATTTGCCTGAAGCGAATAAGGGAAATCACGAAATTCTAATTCTGGATGGCCGCCCGGGATTTGAACTGTCGTCCTTCCGAATTAATCACTGTGTTCCTTAGGGCAAGGTCACATGCTAGACAGCGAATTGTTTCTGAAATCTTCGCTAAATACTCGCTCCCAGAACATCGTCAAAAGTCATTAGAGAATTGGACGTCATTTCCCACTTGAGGCTATTAAGCATATCCGTGGGTCTCAAATGACACGCACGTACGCGTCAGAAGGTTTCCTTTTGCTTCTTGTGACGCAATCTGACAGAGGGAAAGGCAAAAACGCACTGATCTCTTTCATGCCTCCTTCACATTATTGTCATGGGTTTGACACCTTCGGGACAGGTAAACAATTGGCTGATTGCGCGAGTCACCTTACTGTGGCAGCGCACATTCTCTATTTTTCGGTAGGCTTTTGTACATGCCGTAAGGTCTCTATTGCAGCAGTTCCTTTCTCGTTTTATTGTAGCTGTCCCTGTACAATATTTCTGTAGATAACAGCTAGAATTATAACGTGTTATGCATTAATCAAGCGGAATATCACTTTCGCTTACATGCTACTTGCCCTGTCTGGTGCTAATACTTATAAACAAATTTGATTTTATTGTAATCAAGAAATACAGTTAATTTTTGGAGAGGGAATCCTAGTCTGAAGAGTAGGTTTGATGTCGCAAAAGAAATTAGAAGTATACTTATTTTATGATCGAACGTAAATGGAATTACAATGCACCACACACTATCGACTAAAATTCGTATTATGACCTTTCTTCCAATTATTCGATATCATAAATTAATTCTTTTATCTTTAACATGAATTACTGGGTTATAAGATAGTATCTAGTCTTGACACCATTAAGTTCTTTTAAACGTCATTTACTCATAAATAAACGATTAGTCGCCGTACCTTTAATACATCGTTGTTTGCTTGAGCGATAAAGGCAGAGTGAGCTTTATGATATACACATACTATTTCGATTTTCCTTTATTGTTCAGGCGAGTAGAAAAATACAGCACTCGGAACCCTAAATTCCCGCATTTATACTATATTTGGATTTCTGATAGCACTCCAGGAGAAACAAAAACTGTGCAAAGTACACGCTCGTCATTTGTTCTATTATATCGCCTCCAATCGCGACAGATTTAGTATACAGCGTAAATATAAATAGCGCCGTTCTAATCCGCTCACTTTTACAGATTAAAATATATTTTCGGTAGGGACAAGATTTTGTTTTGGTTGGCTAAGGTTTCTCAGGATATGCTTTTTATTAGTTACAGAATTTTTTTCAGTTGTTATTTTCCTTTCTTTTAACATAAGGATTTTATCTCTGTGCGGCTGGTCCCGGCGGAGGTTCGAATCCTCCCTCGGGAATGGGTGTGTGTGTTTGTCCTTAGGATAATTTAGGTTAAGTAGTGTGTAAGCTTAGGGACTGATGACCTTAGCAGTTAAGTCCCATAAGATTTCACACACCTTTGAACATTTTTTTGATTTTATCTTTTCGATAGTGAACAATATAGTGACTTTGGGTAATTGGATTCAGATCATACATATTTTCTGCTCAACAGGCTATTTTCATCTTTTGAACAGCAAACAGAAAAATTTCGTTACATTTGAAATAATAGGGTTCTTTAACGTTATCGTTTTGGTTTCTACTCACGAGCTTGGAATGTCTTTTCTATCCTGCATATATTTATTGATGCCTCCCCAAGCGAGCTTGCTCCGTGAAAAACCCGGCAAAACCGCAAAAAAGATATGCAATCTAATGAGACATCTACAAGACAGTGAACGAATAACGTTAACGAGATACGCTTCAAATTAGCTCAGATCATTATCTTTTGGAATTTCAGTTTACAGTTAAGTTATTTCCTTCTGGTAAAAGTCATTTGCTATTGTCCGCCCAATTAGCTGGGTGTTACGTGCTTGCCTCCCATGCAGCGGGCCCGGGTTTGATTCCCGGCCGGGTTGGGGATTTTCTCCGCCCGTGGACTGGGTGTTGTGTTGTCCCTATCATCGTTTCATCCTCATCACCGGCACGCAAGTAGCCCAATGTGGCGTCGACTAAAATAAGACTTCCACACGGCGGACGAACTTCCCCGGATGGGCCTCCCGGCCTATAATGCCATACGGTCAATTTTTTTTTCTTTTGCTACTGCAGACTATAGTTCAAAAACATCTACACTAATAAGCCAGAACACTGTGACAACCTACCTAATAGCCGGTTTGTCCACATTTGACACGGATAACACTGACGACGCGTCGTGGCATGGAAGGAATGAGGCCGCTGGAGGGAGTTGGCACCACATCTGCACAGACAACTCAGCTAATTACCGTAAATTCCAGGGAGGGCGCCGAAGAGCTCCGACGCCACGTTCAGTCACATCCTAGACGTGTTCGACCGGGTTCAAATCTGGAGAGTTTGGGGACCAGCACATCAACTGCAACTCGCCATTGTGTTCCTCGAACTACTCCATCACATGCCTTGCCTTGTAACACGGGGCAATATGTTGCTGAAATATGTCACTGACGTAGGGAGACTTGATCGTCATGAAGGGTTGTACGTGGTCTGCAACCAGTGTACCATACTCCTTGGCTGCCATGGTGCCTTACAGGAGTTCCACTGGACCCGTGGATGTCCACGTGAATGTTCTCCAAACCATAATGGAGCCGCCGCCAGGTTGTCTCCGTCACTTAGTACATGAGCCAAGGAGCTGTTTCCCTGGAAGAAGACGGATTCGCGCCCTCCCATCGGTATGATGAAGAACATACCGGAATTCATAAGACCATGCAACTCTCTACAACAACGCCAACGTCCAGTGCCGATGTTCACATACCAATTTCAGTCTTAGTTGCCGATCTTGTGGTGTTAACATTGGCACATACATGGGTCATCGGCTGCGGAGGCACATGGTAGGAGTGTTCGGTGCACTGTGTGCTCAGGCACACCTGTGCTTTGCATAAAAGTCTGATGTTACTTCCGCCACCGTTCGCTGCCTGTCCTGTTTTACCAATCTGCCCAGTCTACGACTTCAGACATCTGTAATGAGGTGTGGCCGCCCAACACCAAGACGTCTGGACGAGGTTTCGCTTTGGTTTCGCCACGTGTTGAAGACTCCACAGCACTCCTCGAACTCCCGGCAAGTTCAAAAAAATGTTCAAATGTGTGTGAAATTTTATGGGACTTAACTTCTGAGGTCATCAGTCCCTAAGCTTACTCAATACTTAACCTAAATTATCCTAAGGACAAACACACACACCCATGCCCGAGGGAGGACTCGAACCTCCGCCGGGACCAGCAGCACAGTCCCGGCAAGTCGTGCAGTCTCTACACATGGACAGGACACTCACTGATACTACATGCACTGTGTGTCTGAGCAGCAGTCATTTCTCGCCAGGTGACGCTGCTATCGCCTGGGTTTATATCGATAGCAGGTCGGTGGTCATAATGTTCTGCCTGATCAGTGTATGTTCATGTGTTACAGTTTTTCGTGACTGAGTGGAGAAGTATATTGTAAACTACATTTTTTTAAGTATTTCCCGAAATTTATTTGTTTTATCAGTAGACCTTCAGTTGCCATAGACTTTGTGCAGATATGTTGCTCTCTGACTTTTTGCCTGGTAAACAGGCCATCTTGACGTGATTATGATCGGCAAACAACTGAGGTTGTTGGATACAGCAGTCGGTTGTCGCTTCAGCCAAGGGTGTGACTGTATGGTACATCTCACGGGGTTTCAGCAAAGATTTTTGAGTACTGCTCCGTAAGTGCCCCAAGCTCTCCAGTTTTATTGCAGTGGTTCCTTTCTCATTTTCCCTGTACGCCTTGTCAATAGAAGGCAGTTAGAGAGTCAGGTTCCGTAGATGAGGGACAAACCTAAGTGGACAAGTACTGGTACGTTGATCAGTGTTTGTCTTGTTGAAAGACCTGTCCCAGCCAACAATAAAATATTGTTCATTTCAAGAAGGTACGTGTTGTTCTACACCCAGCGTATACTTCTATATTGATTTAATAATAAATACCAGCTTGAGAACAGTTCCGACGGGAGCGTTCAGTTCTAGTGAAATAGTTCGATGTTTTCTTCGGAAAAGAAGTCACTTCATGGATCATTCAAATCCACAATAGTACCTGGGCATTTCTCAGAACTGAAAGCAATCTGATTGCTATGCAACAGAGCCCCGAAGAATATTTCTCCGTACTTTGGTTACCACTTTCGGCTCAACACGGTATCTGCAGCATCTGGAGCAGATTTCTACAACAGCGGAAGCGTGTAATCGCTATCAGTTTCACACATCGCCCTGTGTACGCTGTATTCAGTTCTTTTCCGAAGATCTTACCCATCGGTTAGACAGCAACGCAGTATGAATAGTACAGTATTGAAGCTAGATCAACTGAGTTCCAAGTTCATTTAGTGGTTTAAAATGTCTACTAATGGTCGCCAGCCCATCCAGGCAATGAAACAGTGAAGTACTGGAAAAGCAGAAGTATGAATTTTGCCTACTTTCTCGCTACTGGTTAAGTAGGTTCTTTAAATAAGTATTACTCCACGTAAACAATGTTGGTGCAGACACTGGAATTTCTTTTTAACTACTAAACCCTTTTATATTACGTTTTTAAGATAGAAAGAGCCCAGTAGATATATTCACTGAAACTAAAAAAAATTGGCCAGGGGGGACCTTTAGAAAAGTACTTTCCTTAACCATCAAACTTTAATACTAAAATACTTAGATATTAAAGCACACACTTTTTATACTGAACAATTCACTTCAAGAAATCCTCTTTCTGACTGGAATTTACTTTAAAAAGCTATTATTCTTTGAACTAACTCTGTATAGTCTTTAAACAAATTCTATTAACTTGGATTCATTCTTATCGAATTTTACGAAAGCAAACTTTTGCTTTAACACTTTACAATAGTTAAATATTTTTCATTTTTTACACAAAAACGATTTAAATGGTGCCTCTTTATGTTAAATTGGCACTTCGTAAGTCTGTAAAACAGGATACGCGTATTAATCAAACATCAGGAGGGAAAGGTGTATGATTAGGATGAAATAACAGGGTGAACCATTTTCTTTAAAGTTCAAGAATGATTATTCACAGTTTAAGTTAATGGTTCACGCTGTACAAAAGTAGAAAAAAAGTCTTATCTGGTGGCTGTAGGCTTGAGAGTGGCAAACAATTATGGTAGTTAAACTCCCACCGTACGGCCTGCCAGTATCTTGCTGTATGGGCTCAATTTCTCTTTTTGACGTCGTTCAGTTTACGTACAGTAGCCCAACAACTCGCAGCTATACCGTAAGCTGTTTGCAGTCTTCATCCGAGGCAATTATGTGCAAATTTGCAGGCAAAGCTTCTCCTGCTCCACAACGGTGTTGCTGCAGCCACTGCTGCCTACAAACTGTGTGACTTAGACTTGGCCACTGTTTCTATGTTTCGATACAGTGTATCGATACGTGGAACTGTTTCAGTGTTTCGGAACGGCTGTGGTTCACTGTTTCGAAACAGTGGTGTTTCATTCCGCCCCTGTCTCGCATAACCGGACCAGATTCGAACTCGAGCCAGACACAGAAACTGTATCGTTGTTTCAAAATAAGGCTGTTTCAGTCCACCTGTGCTTGGAACGGACTAATTGTATCGAAACAGTGATGTTTCATTCCGCTCTGTGTCGGGCGAGATTCGGGCTCGGCACAGGTACTGAAACACAACATACCACTTCGTGAAACACTTTCAAGAGTGTCGAAATCCTTTTGACAAGCAATAGCATGAAGCTTAAGATATCCGAAAATAAAGCTTCGTCTCTAGCTGACTGTCCTATGCCGAAATGGCGCAACATCTGCTTTATAAACACTAACCAAACAATAAAACAACGCATACTATTCACATTCAAAATAATAAATAGGTCAAAATCATTCAGTTACATTACACTTTTTTTATAACATACGTTTCTCTGTTCATGTACAGTAATCATATTAAGAAACGCAAGTAAGCCTACAACATTTCGAATAAAAAAGGCGTCGAGTGACAGTTATTAGACATATACATAAATTTGATGTAGGTATAATTGCAAGCAATCTGTTTGACATATCACTGATAGTGTAATGGTGAACGGGATGGGCTGGCAAGCATGGTGAATTTATAGTAACGGTTCGAAACACCTTGAAAGACAAAATTTTTTCTGTTATATTTTGTTATTTATTCGAATTATTTGGCATTATTTGTGAGACTTTAGTCACTGTGCCTATTATCCACAATCATTCCCTTAGTGTGCATGGAAATTAGCAGGATGGGTATATTACCCATACTAACGGAAAGTGGGAATCCCAGTAGCATATCCGTTGTGTCTGCAGTTTGCTCCCACCTCCAGTTCCGTTCGTGGTGGTTCTTCTGTCCTAGGCTATGGCTGTCCTCAGCCATTTGAAAAGTATGAAAGTCACACGACACGAAAGCAGCGCATTTGCTGCAGGAAATATGAAACTGCCACGATGCCTAAGTGATAGTTTCATACTTTCTGCGATATGATTAGCGCTCTCGCACCTCATTTGTGTTTATATGGACAAACTTACACAGTAGACATTCAAGATAATAAAATGTGTAGGTTTATTAGATAACAAAACACAAACTGTTTCACTGTTTCGAAACAGCGTATCGAAACATTACATTGTACTGTTTCATTTGTTTCGAAACAGTTACGTGTTTCAGTTTGCCCACCTCTAGTGTGACTCACTTCCCACGCTTGCTCTAGGTAGCGCGCCAATTCGCTCTTGCCACCTTTTTCACTCCGCAGAGCCACTTCCGTTTCAAACAAAAGCACACTGGATTTTACATAACACCTATTTCTTACATTGTTCCTAAGCGTGATCATTTCTTACAACTGTCAAATTTACATCATCATGAACAGTTTACACACAAATATTTTTAAATACAAAATGTTATCAGAAAATTATTTAACATAATAAACAGTTTACAAAGTATTTTACATACATTACTCACACACAATGCAAAGAATTTCAATCTCCCTTGTAGCACACTTTGCTTTACATACACAGAAAATATAGCACCAATATGCGAAAATTTTATAGCAAAAAATTTATAAAAAATGTAGACGAACATTAACCAAAAAGTGTCATACATATTTCGCTTAGCACTACAGCTGTGAACACTAGTGTGTAACTAGGCCATGCAAGATAAGGGAACCGTTGTTTCTGTAATGTTACCGGTAACGCTGCGAGCCCATCCTCGTGGGCAGACCGTTACACAAGAAACTGAAAGTATCTTTTCTTATTATAAATATGCAGGCGGTAAACAAAAACACAAAAAACACAACACATTACCTCGCCTAACACGGTGCATAAAAACAGTTGCCATTCAAAACAACTTCCAGTCGTCTCGGAATAGTTAAATAAAGGTCCTGCTTGGTTTTCAAGAGAAACATAACAATCTTCCTGCAAAGTGGTGGCGAGTTCAGGTAAAGATGGTGGAGACAGACAGCTATCTCGCATCCTTCTCT
Organism: Schistocerca serialis cubense; assembly: GCF_023864345.2. Classification (NCBI taxonomy): domain Eukaryota; kingdom Metazoa; phylum Arthropoda; class Insecta; order Orthoptera; family Acrididae; genus Schistocerca; species Schistocerca serialis. Next base: position 480,463,388 of record NC_064639.1, on the reverse strand, counting down.
CCAAAGTAGGACACGAGCGCTCCACAATACTGAGATCTGATGATCACGCTAGCCAGGGGAGATGTGAAATTTAACCTCGTGCTCACAAAACCAGTCATAGACGGTGCGAACTGTCCTGTCGTCTTGCTACAAAGCATTACCACTGAGGAACAAACATAGTGCCATGGGATGGACCTGCCATAGCCAGCAAATTATACCTGGCAGTTATGCTACGGAGAATGCGACAGAATTACTCTCCCTTCTCGGAGGCAAATGGATGGTATGTATCAAATGGTTCAAATGGCTCTGAGCACTATGGGACTTAACTGCTGTGGTCATCAGTCCCCTAGAACTTAAAACTACTTAAACCTAACTAACCTAAGGACATCACACGCATCCATGCCCGAGGCAGGATTCGAACCTGCGACCGTAGCAGTTCCAGACTGTAGCGCCTAGAACCGCTCGGCCACCCCGGCCGGTTGATGGTATGTATCGACGCAGGCAGTACACAACCATCTCCTCACAATCAGACCTGCTGACAAGAATAATATACAGGAAAATGGAAAATAAAATAAAGAATTTCTTAGATGACGATAGTCTTTCCTTAGGAGAGATAAAGGCACCAAAGCGGCAATTCTGACATTGCGCTTGATAATGGAAAAGTAACTTCAGAAAAACTGAGATATTTCCATACAATTTGTCAACCTCTAAAAAGCCTTCGACAATGTAAGATGTTGCAAGATATTCGAAATTCTGTAAAAGTAAGCTGTGGGGAAGGATAGGTAATATGGAAGACAAAAAACGAACAGTGATGGAAATAAAGGACGGTTTCAGAATTGGCATTAAAAGTCAGGGTGAATGGATATCAACGATAATATCTGCTAAATGAAAGTGAAGAACTGAAGGACCTGCCAAATGGAATGAACAATCTAATGAGTACAGACTGTGAACTGAGGAGAAACTAGAGAAAGACGAAAGTAATGAAGAGTAGCCGAAATGAGAATAACGAGAAATTTAACATCAAAATTGGTGGTCACAAAGTAGTTCACGTGAAGGATTTCTGCTGCCTTGAACCCATAATAATCCATGGCGGATGAGGCAAGGAGGACAAAGGTGGACATATGAAGCAGATTAGCATAAAAAGGAGTGTGCTAGTGTCATTGGCCTTAATTTGAGGAAGAAATTTCTGAGAACGTGTGTTTGGAGTACAGCACCGTATGGGAGTGAATGACAGACTGTGGTAAACAGGAAGAGAAGAGAATCTCCTTATTTGAGATGTAGTTCTATAGATGAATGTTACAAATTAGGTGGGCTGATAAGATAAGAAATGAGACGGTTGTTCAAATAATCGGCGAGGAGAGAAACATGTAGAAAAACAGACAAGAATAAGGGACAGGGTGATAGGACCTGTTAAGACTTCAAGGCGGACCTGGAGTCGTACTAGGGTTCGTCTCAATATCCTGTAGAACCCTGTCCGCCAAATCTGCACGATCATATGTCTGAAAGGAACCATCATTACGCAAACACGCTAAAAGAGCTTGAAATGTGATGTGGTTGGTGTCCGTGGGGGTACTTGTTTTAGTATAGCAGTGCTGCCTCTCGACCGTTTCCATCGTACACAAACACCATCTCGGCTTGTTCCCGACAGAATACCGGACCATTCTACTGCTCACGGTATGTTGCGTCAGTCACACAGCCTGCAACACACAAGGAACATTCGGCTGTGTGGTCACAGGGACATTTCATTCGACAGCGGCATCTTCAGTGGCACGATGCATTTCCGCACGCATGTTCATAGATCTTTTGTCATCCATTTCCAGAAATGAAAACCACCTTGGCGTACTGCACATCTTGAAGCCTGCGACTTAACATCAACGAAGTATGGAGAAATCAATGGGAAGAATCGGCAGTGTTCAACGGTCATCTGGTTGAAAAGCCTTCCATCCGAGTTCCAGGTTTCACACTCCCAAGACGCCAGTGGAGAACCATCAACCACATCCGTACAGGACAAAGGAACTGCGGATATCTAAAGCACAAATGGGGCTGGGCAACATCTCCAGATTGGGATGTGGAGCTGCCCTGCAAACAATAAGTCATATTGCTACGAAGTCTCTTGCGACGTATTTCTTGAATAAAAATCTCTCGGTGTACATGCCACGTCAATTCAGGATAAAACTCCAAGCTTTCGACCACTACCTCCATGGTCGTCGTCAGGGCTAAAACTGACTGTCGTGAACTAGCGAGGCTCCCACTTTTATATGCAAAGGACGACTTCTGATTGGCTGGAATACGTCATAGCAACAGCGATATGGCGCGTAGTGAAGTGTGCCCTCTACTTCCATAGATGTAGATTCTATCCCGCGTTGCTTGCAGCGCCATCCCTTGAATCAGGAGGTAAAGTGCGGGAAGTTTTTCTCTGCTATTTTTCTTTATCCAGTGCACTCTTCCAAGTATTGCTAAGTGCATAGCCGTTGTCTCTGTTAAAGTTACTATCGCTAAGTCTAATTTCGACTGCTTCCCGGATCACAGGTCCCAGTAATTCGATGCGTGGGCTATTACTCTGGTTTCTTCAAATTAAATCTTATGCTTGTTAAGCAGGCTATGTTCAGCCACCGCTGATTTTTCCAAATACACTCCTGGAAATTGAAATAAGAGCACCATGAATTCATTGTCCCAGGAAGGGGAAACTTTATTGACACATTCCTGGGGTCAGATACATCACATGATCACACTGACAGAACCACAGGCACATAGACACAGGCAACAGAGCATGCACAATGTCGGCACTAGTACAGTGTATATCCACCTTTCGCAGCAATGCAGGCTGCTATTCTCCCATGGAGACGATCGTAGAGATGCTGGATGTAGTCCTGTGGAACGGCTTGCCATGCCATTTCCACCTGGCGCCTCAGTTGGACCAGCGTTCGAGCTGGACGTGCAGACCGCGTGAGACGACGCTTCATCCAGTCCCAAACATGCTCAATGGGGGACAGATCCGGAGATCTTGCTGGCCAGGGTAGTTGACTTACACCTTCTAGAGCACGTTGGGTGGCACGGGATACATGCGGACGTGCATTGTCCTGTTGGAACAGCAAGTTCCCTTGCCGGTCTAGGAATGGTAGAACGATGGGTTCGATGACGGTTTGGATGTACCGTGCACTATTCAGTGTCCCCTCGACGATCACCAGTGGTGTACGGCCAGTGTAGGAGATCGCTCCCCACACCATGATGCCGGGTGTTGGCCCTGTGTGCCTCGGTCGTATGCAGTCCTGATTGTGGCGCTCACCTGCACGGCGCCAAACACGCATACGACCATAATTGGCACCAAGGCAGAAGCGACTCTCATCGCTGAAGACGACACGTCTCCATTCGTCCCTCCATTCACGCCTGTCGCGACACCACTGGAGGCGGGCTGCACGATGTTGGGGCGTGAGCGGAAGACGGCCTAACAGTGTGCGGGACCGTAGCCCAGCTTCATGGAGACGATTGTGAATGGTCCTCGCCGATACCCCAGGAGCAACAGTGTCCCTAATTTGCTGGGAAGTGGCGATGCGGTCCCCTACAGCACTGCGTAGGATCCTACGGTCTTGGCGTGCATCCGTGCGTCGCTGCGGTCCGGTCCCAGGTCGACGGGCACGTGCACCTTCCGCCGACCATTGGCGACAACATCGATGTACTGTGGAGACCTCACGCCCCACGTGTTGAGCAATTCGGCGGTACGTCCACCTGGCCTCCCGCTAGAGATGGGGGATGCGCTCTTGAACTAATTCATAGAGTTGAATCTTTCAAAGGAGTGAACAATCAGTGATTCAGAAAAAAAGAACGGTAGCTCCAAACGTTTCTCACAGCAGAGAGAGAGAGAGAGAGAGAGAGAGAGAGAGAGAGAGACAGAGAGACGGAGCATATCAGCGGGGCCTTTGCTGGTCAGAGCACACTGGACGCCACACAACACAGCCAGCGCCGGCCTCTGCCCTGCTTCTACCTTGGCTGCCTGCATTGTGCAGTGCCCCATTGGATTTTGTGTTTCACATATGCCGTGCCGTCCATGTGCGTCGTCTGCCGCGCGCAGTGTCTGGCGCAGCTTAACTTCGCATCGCACTCTGTCGGCGATCGTTTCAGTCGCACGTCCTGCCCTCTGGGCAGTTGATGCGAGCAACAGGACAGAGATCCACCTAGCGGATAACATAGGAACTACTTGCAACAACCTGCTCGCAAGAGAACAGACGATTTGTTTCGGAGCGGGTGAGTTCACCGCTCCCCCCACCCTCGGAACTCGCCCACTCAACGCTCACCCCACCGTCTCGACTCTAGCCAGAGCGTTGAGCAAAGCGACTCAGGTGTCACTCTGGTCTCTGCGGTCTCAGCTCACGCAGTAATACAGCTCGCGGCTCGACCCGCTCGACTCAGCGCCTCTGCATCGGAGTTCGTCCCTACTGGATATTGTTCTTCGTAGTAATACCGCTATGTATATTACATTATTATGTTATGTATACATCAATTGTTTTTATTTTATTTTTATTTGTTTAAACTGATTAGATTAGGTTCCTGATGACTCCTCCTACTATAGGATTTTTATTATGGACACTCGAATTTACGCTTTAATTACGAGCGAACCGATAAACGCATCGCAAAATATGATACACCAATATTTTCCTTGTTTTATTCTGCGTAAGGCTATATGCAGCACTTTCGTTTTACAGTCAAATTTATATATATATTTTTTTCTTATTCTGGTACGGATTTTGCGATTTTAGGCGTCTTCGGAAGGAAACGTTCACTTTAAAAATATATGGCTTGCGATGAATTTGTATGAGGTTAATGAAATTTTAATACATTATAGCCAAATATATTGTTAATGTAAATCTCAAGTTACAACATTTTCCGATCACCCAAAAAAACCACGATAGTGCAAAACAAATCAATAATCAAAAACTTTGTCATATCGTGGAAATTTCAATAAACAATACAAAATTCTTACTCATTATCTGTGTTACTTAAAAATAGGATCAAATAAGATCAAAATACAGGTGTAGTACTGGAATAAACCAAGTTTAAAGGACAATGTGCCTTCCATTTATTTTCTATTGTAAATGAGTGGTGAGTCATGAAAAAGAGCTAATTCATTTCAGGGAGTGAACAGTTCTGATCCAATCTCTGAAAAGAACAGTTTTGCCCATCTCTACCTCCCGCATGCCCACTATACGCCCTCGCTCAAAGTCCGTCAACTGCACATACGGTTCACGTCCACGCTGTCGCGGCATGCTACCAGTGTTAAAGACTGCGATGGAGCTCCGTATGCCACGGCAAACTGGCTGACACTGACGGCGGCGGTGCACAGATGCTGCGCAGCTAGCGCCATTCGACGGCCAACACCGCGGTTCCTGGTGTGTCCGCTGTGCCGTGCGTGTGATCATTGCTTGTACAGCCCTCTCGCAGTGTCCGGAGCAAGTATGGTGGGTCTGACACACCGGTGTCAATGTGTTCTTTTTTCCATTTCCAGGAGTGTACTTGTATTTCAGGCGGCGCTGGTGCTCGATGCAGCGGTCGGCAACGGTTCTTACAGACTGGCCCACGTAGTTCTTCCCGCATTCGCAAGGAATAGTATAAATTCCCGGCACTCTTAAGCCGAGACTATCTTTGACTGGTCTCAACATTTCCTTAATTTTCCTAGGTGGTCGGAAAACTGGTTTTATTCCTTGCCTCTTTAGGACTCTGCCTATCTTGCTTGTTGCAGCACCGCAAAAAGGAAGCCGTGCTATGTGTTGGTCCTCTTCTTGTATGTGGCCAGCATCGTGTCTTACTTTCTTGGACAATACTGATTTAATTTCACCGGCAAAATAACCATTCCTCTTGAAAACAGTCGTCAAATGGTTAATCTCGGGACCGAGGTGGTCCTTGTCGGAAATAGTCCTGGCTCTGTGTACTAAAGTATTCAGCATAGCTCTCTTCTGAGACGGATGATGGAAGCTGTGGCTATGCAGATACAAGTCTGTATGGGTTGCCTTCCTGTACACAGAATGGCCCAGTCGTCCATCCGGCTTTCGCTCCACCAACACATCTAGAAAAGGTAACTTCCCTTCCTTCTCTACCTCCAATATAAATTTTATGTTTGGATGTACACCATTTAAATGTTCGACGAACTGCTGCAGCGTGTCACTGCCATGTGGCCAGTTTTATCCTGAATTGACGCGGCATGTACACCGAGAGATTTTTATTCAATAAATCATATTGTTGGGAATGCCCGAAACCAGCCTTTGGGGGATCAATAAATGACTTCCACTTTGCATCACCTGAAGCGCTCAACTGGATCAACAGATTGGACTTAGAAATCTAAGAATTGTGTAATGTGTACATAATTTAGCATAATACTTCGGAAATTTGATTTTGTACCTGTATTTTGCCGGTAATTTCTTACACTGTATACTCTTAAAATAACGTATTTGATCCAAGCTCTGTATCATCATACGATAAATAAATAAATAAGTATGGAATCCGCCCCTGCAGTTTGTCGGTTTTTATTAATGTTCACCATGTACTGTAATAAAAAAATTTACACGGTATAGTCACATGAAGTGACCGACGCCTATGTTTGACGTCAACGTGCCATGACCACTCACAGACGGCATACGGCAGCACAAGCAGTGAACGTTCGAGGGGACAGGGAAAACAGTGCAGTCGTTGTCGCAATGCCTAATGGGAGCAGTTTATGTGACGTACAAAAGGGATGATCATTGACTTTCCGGTGATGGACAAAAGCATTTCCGAAACGCCTAAGATTGCAAACTATTCGCATGCTATCGTGGCTGAAGTATACCGTGTACGGCAAAACTGCGCTATCCAAAGCCAGCGCTGAGGCGACTGTGGTACTTCACAGGAGACAGATGATAGGGTAAACGACTGCCGCGGAGATGTGTACAGGCGAACAGACGTGCAACTGTTGAGCAACTGACCGCCTAGATGAACCTAGGGGCTACCAACAATGTCTCCTCAACGACGTTCAGCGAATATTACCGCGTACGGTCCTCTGTAACAGACGCCTGGTTCTTGCACCTGTGCCGTTCAGCGGCGACGAACGCTAGAATCTGCGAGCCAATACTGCAAATGGACGTCCACTGAGTGGCGAAAGGCTACCTTTTCTTACGAATCGCGTCTTATGGTCCATCGAACAGATGGCTGTTGGCGTGTAAGGCGTGAAACATCTGAAAGCAAACACCCTGCAAAAGTTATTCAAATGCCTGGGCTGGCAGGATAGAGCGGATTAGGTTTGTGGAAAGGAGCCAAAATGAGTTCCTATCAGTTGCACTCAACATACAAATTTTATTTATCAACACAAAATATTACAACTAGGAAGCAAAACCTTAATCGACCTCCTTTGATTAACTTTAGGTCGGCTGAAGGCCACATTCAAACTCTACATCTACATCTAAATCTACATGATTACTCTGCAATTCACATTTAAGTGCTTTGCAGAGGGTTCATCGAACCACAATCATACTATCTCCCTACCATTCCACTCCCGAACAGCGCGTGGGAAAAACGAACACCTAAACCTTTCTGTTCGAGCTCTGATTTCTCTTATTTTATTGTGATGATCATTCCTACCTATGTAGGTTGGGCTCAACAAAATATTTTCGCATTCGGAAGAGAAAGTTGGTGACTGAAATTTCGTAAATAGATCTCGGCGCTACGAAAAACGTCTTCGCTTTAATGACTTCCATCCCAACTCGCGTATCATATCTGCCACACTCTCTCCCCTATTAAGTGATAATACAAAACGAGCTGCCCTTTTTTGCACCCTTTCGATGTCCTCCGTCAATCCCACCTGGTAAGGATCCCACACCGCGCAGCAATATTCCAACAGAGGACGAACGAGTGTAGTGTAAGCTGTCTCTTTAGTGGACTTGTTGCATCTTCTAAGTGTCCTGCCAATGAAACGCAACCTTTGGCTCGCCTTCCCCACAATATTATCTATGTGGTCTTTCCAACTGAAGTTGATCGTAATTTTTACACCCAGGTACTTAGTTGAATTGACAGCCTTCAGAATTGTACTATTTATCGAGTAATCGAATTCCAACGGATTTCTTTTGGAACTCATGTGACACAAGGCTTAAGCAAAACTGAAATACAAGTTTCTTCTGGAGGTTCCACCCAAGAATATTTTCTATATCTTCACTGTAATCGGCTGAAGGCTTTAGCAATTTAATTTTAATGGAACTAGGCTGGAGGTCCCATATTAAGCAATAAGAGTAGTTTCAATCAGAGGCAGAAGGCCTTATCTTAAAACATTTCATGCAAATTGGGCTGAAGGCCCCATTCAGAAGCATAACAATCTTATGGCTTAAGATTAATTTAAGAGATGTTAAAACTCGGCTGAAGGCCGCTCACCAACAAATAATTTAACTGCTTAAGCCCTAGAAAGAAGAGTTTAGATTTTAAAAGACAGAAGGCTGTGTCTTAAAACATATCTTATAAAATAAAGAGTAACAATCTCATGCCTTAAGGGCAAGACAAGGACATTAATTTAAGAGATATTGACACTCAGCTGAAAGCCACACATCAACCAAATAACTAAAATCCAAACATAACATACAAGGAACGGCGCTCAGAAGTTTCCAAGGGTCGGCCTGCGATTGTAACAATAACGCCCATTTAGGTAAGACAGGCAGCCTGTCCAACGACTTCTTAATCTTGAGGCAACCCAACCGACAGATAGCCGACCGACCAATCAACCAAATCAGTTCCGCTCCACGCAACCGGCAAAACGATCACAAGATTTCAATAATCGACACACAGAATACTGGCGCCCACAACGACCAGCAACACCTCAGCTGCCGAACTACAAGCCGCACTGGACAGCAACAACACGATGAGGAAAATACATTGCCTAAAATTACGTCAAAGACATGGACAGGTAAGCGGAACGTCAACGGCCACAAGGCAGAAGATACGGCTTGTGGACTTCCATAATAGGGAATAAATCAAGTTAAGTTAAATATCAGAGGAAGATGGCTGGAATCTTAGCCGACTTAAATACACACACGTTTTTTCTCGCGGGAATGTCCCAAAAGCGACAACCAGGATCAAACGAAGAAATGTAGACAGTTGAGGCTCGATAGTAAGTTAAGTGAGGACTCAACTTTCATGTCCAAGATCGGTGGGCGACGAACTTCGTAACACTCACAAGCAGCACCTTATACTCCATCCGCGCGTGCACGCCACCAGCGGCTCCAGCCGGACTCCGCGCGATGGGAGCTTGCTTACTGCTCCACGCCAACCGACCGACTGGACTGCTGTCCGTCCACGGCTGCTGCTCCGTCGCGACTGCACAGTTGGTGTATCTCCCACTCACTAACTACCCGACACACGAAGACACGGAAATACTATCGGTCGCTCCAGAGACGGTACGACAGTGCGCTTATCGATACGTGCTGCTGCTGTCACTCACGGGCAAGTAAGTCAGAAAGTTATTGACGCCAGTAAATGGATTAAGAAAACGAGGTGACACTACCGTAATAGAAGATGTAAGAGGTATGTGCTGCCTGCGATATGTAAGCTATAAGAGAATCTGAGACCAAAGAGCAGGGTTGACTGCAGTACGAACTGTGTAGCAGTAGCAGTTAAGTTGTTGCTAGCGAGCAGTCGCCTGTCTGCGCTTGTCAGTCCTGTCAGGTGTATCATGTTGGCTGGGCCGGTCGCGGTGCAGCGATGCCGGAGCCTGAGTATTATTGTATAAGGTAAAAAGCAGCCTCGCGCATATCTAGTAATGTTATGTGAAGTCCTATGTAAATCTTTTAAAAATGTCCTAATAATAATAATCTTCGTGATATAAAATAATTTCTAACAAACATTCATTTCAATTTAAAGTATTTACGTATTTCTTCAATCCATGATCATTCCTGTTGTTGCAAAAGAAAAATCAGTTGCTTCCTTTCATAAAATGACAAATCTATCGGCCAGCATTGCACAGAGCTGTCCCAGAAAATTTTTATATAAGAGCAGATATATTCGCCGTTTTTATTGAGGTAAGAATTTTTCCTTTTTTATTCAGAATGATCTTACAGGGCCATGACGCAGCGCTGCTGTCGTCCAAATTCTACCAGGTTATTGAATTTATTTTTTATTACGAGGTTTAGGAATTTTTCTGTTTCGAGCTTACATTAAATGGGAAACAAATTTTGTGTGGAGGTTAAATGTGAATGAGTTTCTGTAGGGAGGTTATAAATGGGAACCAGTTTTGTTCTGAGGTTACACTAAAATTAGAATCGCTATCCATAATAATTATTTATTTAATTACAATTTTTTTGCGGGGAGGTTACACTTGGCGACCCTGCCAGGATCGTATTTCTTTGTGAATCTCTGAGAAGTAAGCATATATCTGCTCTTCTTTACTTAAATGTAGTTTGCATCTGTCGCAACGCATTTACTAATTTGTCACTCTTTCTTTCACAGATCATCGGCAGTTTATTGCTCTTTGTTGTAATTGTGTTTGTTCCATTTTTGCTTCGTCTTTGTTTCATTTGTGCTTAATTTTGATTTGTAAAAAAATGCCGCGAAAAACTCGCGATGTGCAACGAGTGATACTGCCGACTCGATTAATTTGACCGATGATACTTGCGACACTCAGTGTAATAATGATGATCCCCCAATTACAGATAATCAGTGTGTGCCGATCACTAGTAATGGTTTTATTCGAGATGATGAGCAAACAACTTCATTTATGTCCACACTAAATTTAACGGCAAATGATGACGAGGCATGTTCCGTTACAATGAACGCTGCCCAGTTTGACACACCCAGTTTGCAAAATTTACGTAACGAACAGATAAATTTTTCTAACGAAAATGAACAGTGTAATCAGAATACGTCAGATTTATTTGATTCCGGTGTAGTGACCAACAGTGCACGTCCGATTGGCAAACCTTTTCAAGAATCACAGAATAACCAAATGGTTACACAAAACGTGACACATGCAGATACACCATCACACAGTACAGAGAATAGAGCCGCTAATTTTGGCTGGGATCAAGTTATCGCATTATTACTACAAATGAATGAAAAACTAGATAACCATTGCAAACAACTTAATGAAAGTTTCAAACAGCGGAATGAAAATTTCGACAACCATTTCAAACAACTAAATGAAAAAAATAGACAATCAGCACAAACAATTTAATGAGAAACACGACAACCATTTCAAACAACTTACTGAATCGTGCAAACAACTCAATGAAAGTTTCAAACAGTCGAATGAAAAACACGACTACCTTAACGAACAGAACAAACAACTTAGTGAACAGATTACAGCCGTTACCATGCAACGTCATGATACTAAAGAACAATTACGTGAGGATACTAAGACTTGTGCTAGGAACAGTAGTGAAGAAATTAGATCTGTTGCACAAGAATTAAGTAGTACACGTGTAGCCACAACGAAATCACTTAGAGATGAAATTAGTGCAGTCGCTGAACAATGTTCTGAAAACGCAACACAGTCACGCGACGAGTTTAAATTAATGTCAGCAGAACTTTCACACACGCTGGATGCGGAAGTCGATAAGAAATTTGAACAACAGAACAGCCAAATTGACGAATGTTTTAAAGTGACAGAAATGAAAATTGTTTCAGTCACTAACACGTCACAGCATACGCCACGTTCTGAACATTTGTCACACCTACACAGCCAGTATAACTTAAGTAATATACAGAAAGTACGTGACTTAGTCTCCGAACAGTCACAGACAAACAGATTGTCACCTGTTCACACATTCAGAGACGATAACGTTGATTATAGGCAATTTTTATCCGTAAAAAAATCTAAAGTATTTAAAAATGACAGAACACAGAGTCATGCTTTGGACTAGATACGACAATTTGCTTTTGTATTTTCATTAGCTTGGCCTGTAATGCAGAAACTAGCATTGGAGTGGATACAACAATTTGTTTTTGAATTTTCATTGGCATTGCCTGTAACGCAGAAACTGAAATTTATTTGCAGTGTGTAATTGGTCTCAGGGGATTCATTACGCTTCGATGAATATGTGCCGTAGCGTGCACAGGGCCCTGAGCCGTAGTAGTGCTATTTCATCTTTAGTTTTCTGCACTGCTGCCTTCTCTTCTACTATCCTTTATATCTATCAGAACAGCTCTTCAACTATCGATCTATCTATGATTAGAAATGTGTAAAGAAAACGTGATACGACAAGTTTTACCGAAAGTGACAATTTTCTTTAGACACTCCCGAAATGACAACTACCGGCTTAATTTTAATAACAGACAAAATTGTAATCATCAGTATGTACAACATTTTGAGCAATCGTCAAAATTATCAGCAACAGGAACCACATTTTTGGAACAATAGAGGTTTTTCTCAACAACAGCAACAAAACCAACCGGTTAGCATACCTAACCAACAATGTAATGTACAGGGTCAACCAAGCTTTAATGTTTCGCCGTCTACACGCATAGCGTCGGCTCCACCAAATAGTAACGCACCGCAAAAAGGAAACCAGTACTTACAGAAAACACATCATTTCAATTCCTATCGTAACGCGCCATATAGCAATGACTATCATGACAGACGTAAAAATAATGAGCACAATTTTCAGCGTACGTTTAATAACAGTCGGTCTTACCAGCAGCAGAATCATCCGCAACAACAAATTATCATGAATGAACCAGACAGTAGATATCATCCCGAACGTAATACGTCAGGAAGAAATAACAGAACAGTACAAATAGTCGAAATGCCACAGCATCCTCCCGAAAATAACAGTACGTCAGATAGAATTTGACTAGATACAGTACAGGTTGCATCTTCCAGCAACGTAAGCAATACTTTTGACACACAGAATTTTGTTCACGAAAATGTTATTACTTTTGACGACATCCGAGACACTCTTTTACAGGAAAAACCAGTTACTCAAAAAACCATTTCACACCCTGTCATTGAAGTAAAGATTGGATCATCCAAATTTTCAGCAGTAATAGATTCTGAATCACCTATGTCAGTTATAAATGAGGAAACTTTCAACGAATGTAACAAAGAGAATACCTATCCTACGTTACCATTAGGCAAAACTAAAGTAAAAGGAGCAGTATCTGGTAAAGGAGTAGATGTAAAATTACAGACACATTTATCATTTTGTATTGCAGGTCATACATTTCACTCAAATTTTTGGATTGTTCCCTTATTGACAACAGACGTTATTTTAGGTACGAATTTTCTGGTACAACACCACGCAATTATTGTCTTTCAACACACCTATTTAATGTTAAAGGATGAAAATGTACAACTGGCTTTAGAATTTCAGCACTCTTTATCTGCAGAAGAACAAACAATTAATCGTACAGAGGTTATTTCCGCATCACGTAACATAGACTGTCATTCCAAATTGTTCACAGATACGTACGTACATAACTATAATACTCCAGACGAAGCCGACTATGACGTTACGCAAATGATTTCTGATAAAGTTAAACAGAGCAGTGCAAATACAGACGACGAACGCACGCAACTACGCAAAATTCTTTTACAGCAAGCTCCAGTTTTTGACAACGTCCCTGGTACTATGTCCGGTTTTATGAATGAATTTCAAGTTAAACAGCACGACACATTTAAAGCCAAACATTATCCCATTCCGTATATTCACAGAGAACAAGTTAAGAAAGAATTGCAAGCTATGCTTGACAAAGGAATTATTGAACCGGCAGTTAGTTCGTATATAAACCCGCTCCATATTGTTAAGAAAAAGGATGGTTCACTTCGTCTCGTACTTGATTCGCGACACATCAATGACATTATTATTAATGAAACAGATCGCCCACAGGCACTAGAAGAACTTCTACAGAAATTTCATGGTACTGCTATTTACTCCACATTAGATTTGAAATCGGGATTTTGGCAAATTCAGTTCCATCCGAACTGCAGAAGGTACACGGCTTTTCTCTGTTTTGGTGACTGTTATCAATTTTGTAAATTACCGTTCGGTTTAACTATTTCTTCAGCAGCATTTATTCGCGGTTTGAATACTATACTTCCGACAGAACTGAAAGACAGAATCACAACGTATGTAGACGACATTCTTATTGCAGAAGCTAACTGGTCTGAACACAATCTGATTCTTGAACAACTGTTACGAACTTTTCGTGCACAAGGACTCACAGTTAATCTCAGTAAATCGCTCTTTGACAAAACTTCTATAAAATTTCTTGGACATGCAATTTCAGCAGAAGGCATTGCGCCTGACCCGGAAAAACTTCAAGCTTTACGTGACATTACTGTTCCTACGACGAAGAAACAACTACACAGCTTTTTGGATTAATTAACTTTTTCCGTAAAGTTATTCATTACTCTGCTTTAGACACCCCTAGATTATGTCAATTAACGGGTAAAAACACTATTTGGTCCTGGGATAGCCAAGCACATTCTGAATTTGTCAATCTGAAACAAGCTTTGTTGAATGCACCACTTTTATCACATCCAGATCTTTACTAGAAATTTTTCCATTGCCACCGACAGTTCCAACACCGCTTTAGACGTACACATTTTTCAGGAAATTGAAGAAGACGGTGCTACAGTAATTAAAAACATCGGCTTTGCGAGTCGCATTCTGTCATCTGCTGAACGCAATTATTCTGTCACAGAACTTGAGACATTATGTGTTGTATGGGCATTTACGAGATTTCGGCATTTTCTTTATGGAAGACACACTACCGTTTACACAGATCATAGACCTATACAGTTTTTACTTTCCGCAAAATTTACACACGGCAGGTTAAGCAGATGGAAACTTTATTTACAGGAATTTAATTTTACAATTATTCACATTCCCGGTACACAAAATATTGTAGCAGACGCACTATCCCGTTCTCTCAGCAACAATCAGCAAGACATCACAACCAGCTTCTGCAAAGCAAATTTCAGCGTCACATATATTCAACAAGTTGCATTTGAAAATTTCATCTCGTCGTCATTACGAGACATAGCACAAGAGCAGAGTAACGACAACGTATGAAAAGAAATTAAACACCTTTGGCAAGATAGGAATAATGTTACCGTTAGAAACCATTACACTGTACGCAATAATATTCTGTTTCGCCGCTCTCACCCTGACAGCAACAACTGGTTACTATGCATTCCTGACGAACTTGTTAACAATTTGGTATACTCATTTAAGTTACGCACACTACGGAGCCAGAAAATGTTTTCTTATACTGAGACAGATCTGTTACTTTGCCAACATGGAGAAACGTATTCGACGAGTTTTAGCGTCATGTAAAATCTGCCAGAAAGCTAAGCCAGATACGACTTCACATATTCCTCCATTACATCCCATTGTACCTGTTAAATTGAGACACATGGCCGCTGTAGACACTTTTGGTCCGATTCCCAGAACTAATAGAGGTTTTTGCTACATCTTTGTCGCTGTTGAACTCACTTCGAAATTTGTTACGTTCACTCCGTTACGCAAAGCTACTGCTAAATCTGTTTCGAATGCATTTGTAAAACATTTTTTATTCCATGTAGGGCATGTATTGAAAGTAATTTCCGACAATGGGTCACAGTTTCGATCTGCTATATGGACACGTATGTTACGAGCTAGAAATATTTCTCCGATCTATATATCCAGGTACCATGCTTCTTCGAACCCTTGTGAACGACTAATGAAAGAAATTGGTAAACTGTGTAGAATATACTGCCATAAAAAACATATTGATTGGGACACACACATACTGTCATTCCAGGATGTTATTAACTCCATACCAAATGATTCTACTATGCTATCTCCGACTGTTATAATAAAAATGTTGAACCACCTAACAAAATTAAAGAATTAGTATCCTTTCGTACATCTCGTCGACTACGACACCATGAAATAATTGACATTGCACTGAGCAACATCAAACGTGCCGCAGAGCGTCGGAGAAGACAGCAAAAACAGGTTTGTACACGCCGTGACTTTCACATTGGACAGAAGATATTAGTATGTACACACTATCTATCCAACAGAGGAAAGAACAGATGTAGTAAATTTGAGCTTCTATATGCAGGTCCATATCGAATTCGCAGGATTCCTCACCCAATGTAGTACACGTCGAAACTCTGAGAACCATAAAAAGTAAAGGCAATCACCATGTCTCCAATATTAAACCCTTTATTGAATGAACATACTTTATGATTTATCACACTGTAATGCCATTTTCTGATTTTTATATGACCACTTATGCAATTATATTTATATGATTACTTACTGATGATTATCGTATTTTTTCTTCGCAAGTCCCCGGCAAGGTAAGGTTAGCATGTCGCTTTTCTTGTCGTTACACATCAGACCGTGCACATTTTCCATTTTTCATGTATGTATGATTGTTTTCCTGTTTGTTTGTATGCACTATGAAATGTTCAAGATGTAATAAACACCAGTTGACTTTGATATTTTGTCTTATCATATTTCAACATCGTGACTATTTTACATTTTTTTTTTTTTTTTTTGCTACTACATTATGATGCTCTGTGTACTTTTTTTGCACTTGAAAACTGTCTATGTTTTTGACATAATTTGTTTTCTGTCATGCTATGCTGTATGCTTAATTATATCACTAGAAACCAGATTTTATTTAATGGGTATATGATTTAAATGCAAGACAGTAATCATTGTTCATCATTTTCAGAAAGCAATAACGTGTAAAAGAAATAAATTAAACAAACCACAATGGATTACTATGAAATGGGAATTTCACCTTCGGAATGAACGAAAGAAGATGCAATACCTCGTCATGAAGAGTAAATGGATCAAAATTAACAAGCATTAACAAGAATATACTATATACATCGTATCATAGCAGTCTTAACTAATTTTTTCTTTCAGAATACGAGGAGATTGATGCAGGCTGTCAGACAGAACTACACATCTTAGTTTTAGTGATGAAATATGCTAGAAATAAGGAACTCTATACTATGAATAGTTACATGAAGTAAATGGTAATATGAATAATGATGTTTTTTCTTTGCAGATGAGAATAATGATGAAGTTTATATATTTACTGTTAGTTAAGAAAGTAAATGGTAATATGAATAATGAAGTGTCTTTTTGCAGATGATAATGAATGGTGATGAATAGTTATATGAAGAATATGCTAATATGAATAATGAAGTTTTTCTTTGCAGGTGATGATAGTAATGAAGTTATGGTAATATGAATAATGATGTTTTTCTTTGCAGATGAGAATAATGATGAACTTTATATATTTACTGTTAGTTAAGAGATGCTATGTAGTTATTTAAGTATTTGTTGCAGTTCGTTTTGACAGTATGTCTTATATCGCATGGTATAATGACTGAATGTTTTGGAAAGGACAGCTAGAGTACATACATACTGAGTACACATTTCATTACCTGTTAATTCGAAGTTCACTACTTTTCAGCATAATATGCGTTTCTTCTTTCAGCTTAATAATCCATTTTGTATTTTTTCCAGGAGAAGCTATTCATGAAATTAATGTGCTATAAGCAGTTAGTCATTAAACCTGTTCTAGTACTTGCATTTTTTTTACCCATTTGTGTGTGTCATTCATGAATGTGATCACATATACTCTACTTGTTTCATAACCTTGCTACAGCTGACTCATGACGAATGATGTTACCTATCCTCATTTGTAGCAATAAGTCAAAAGCAAATATTTTCATGCCCCAGCAGTTAATTAACGATCCCAACGCTAGCACAAAAAAAGAAAAAAAATGTACTACCAGTCACAAATAATGCTACCAGTTTAAGAGAGTTCTGAGTAATACTGAATGATGTTTTCTAACCACAGACCTTGAGTAATAGTTACAGTATGTTACATTTTCAATATGTCCTATGTCACTTGAATGATGAGTTCTGAGTAATGTTTTCTAACCACAGACCTTGAGTAATAGTTACAGTATGTTACATTTTAAATATGTCCTGTGTCACTTGAATGATGAGTTCTGAGTAATAGTGAATGATATTTTGTAATAATGCATACATGCTACGCCAATAATTTCTGTAAATAATATTTTTGTTATACTCTATAAATGCTATGCCAATAATTAACTCTCATTTTGAATGATGTCTTCTGATGGTTTGTAACTGGCCAATGATTACTATAACTAGATGAATTATGTAAATGGTATGTCATTAATTAACTCTTGCTTTGAATGATCACTTTTAAATAATGTATAAAAATGGTTTGTAACTGGCCAATGAGTGCCAATGTTCACTGTAATCAGATGATTTATGAACATTATTCTGTAATACTTCATACATAGTACAAAAATATTCAGTAGCTAGGCAATGAATGCCAACAATTAGTCAAATCGGTTGATAGACTAGTGTAATTCTCGCTGATGACTAGCATGAGACTTAATGTCCTTCACCTTCTGACCTAATTACCAGAAATTACTGCAGTATACGTTTGTCCTGTCCATCCTTATGATCATGGAGCACTATATTTGGTTTCTGCACTAATTCTACGTTGGTGAATGAGTGTGGTGTTGACACATCATGGTGTCCACCACCTTGAACAATGGAGATGTTATTATGGTTCCACTGTATGGTGTACCTAATGTACTACCAAAATGATAACATGGAATATTAATACGACATTTCAGTGTCTTGGCTACACTGATTAATACTTCAGGGAAGAGAACTTCAGATTGTCTCACTTGGTGTTGTGCTTCTGTAGAAAGATATGGACTTTCAGTGCAGCTACGTGCAACCTAATGTGCTACAACAATGATGCAATCCTTTCCATTCCTATCCTAGTTCTAGTAAAATGGTAAAAAAAATACTACAGTGCGTATGCACTTTGTCATTTGTTAATATGATTTGTACTCATTGCGTATACATTTTGTCATTGCTTGATATGTTCTGTACTCAGTGCATGTACACTATATTTCATTTCATGTTATGCACTTATATATATGTATATACTCTGTGACTGCAAACTTAGTTAATTAAGAAAAATTGCGTATATATTTTGTGATTTCTTGATATGTTCTGTACTCAGTGCATGCGCACTCTATTTCATCTTATGTATATACTCTGTGACTGTCAAATTAGTTAATTAAGTAGATTTTAGAAAAATTTGTTGCTCATGGCAAGTCCAATTGACTCACCATCGCTGCCAAATTTTTGGGCCCCCAGTGGAGGGTTATGTAAGAGGTATGTGCTGCCTGCGATATGTAAGCTATAAGAGAATCTGAGACCAAAGAGCAGTGTTGACTGCAGTACGAACTGTGTAGCAGTGGCAGTAAGTTGTTGCTAGTGAGCAGTCGCCTGTCTGCGCTTGTCAGTCCTGTCAGGTGTATCATGTTGGCTGGGCCGGTCGCGGTGCAGCGATGCCGGAGCCTGAGTATTATTGTATAAGGTAAAAAGCAGCCTCGCGAATATCTAGTAAAGTTATGTGAAGTCCTATGTAAATCTTTTAAAAATGTCCTAATAATAATAATCTTCGTGATATAAAATAATTTCTAACAAACATTCATTTCAGTTTGAAGTATTTACTAATTTCTTCAATCCACGATCATTCCTATTGTTGCAAAAGAAAAATCAGTTGCTTCCTTTCATAAAATGACAAATCTATCGGCCAGCATTGCACAGAGCTGTCCCGGAAAATTTTTATATAAGAGCAGATATATTCGCCGTTTTTATTGAGGTAAGAATTTTTCCTTTTTTATTCAGAATGATCTTACAGGGCCATGACGCAGCGCTGCTGTCGTCCAAATTCTACCAGGTTATTGAATTTATTTTTTATTACGAGGTTTAGGAATTTTTCTGTTTCGAGCTTACATTAAATGGGAAACAAATTTTGTGTGGAGGTTAAATGTGAATGAGTTTCTGTAGGGAGGTTATAAATGGGAACAAGTTTTGTTCTGACGTTACACCAAAATTAGAATCGCTATCCATAATAATTATTTATTTAATTACAATTTTTTTTTGTGGGGAGGTTGCAAAGATGACAAACAATTAATTGGATGAACACGAGCCGTGCACTGCTCAGTTATGCTTTGGGGAATGTTTTCATTGCAAGCCCTAGACGATCTCGTTATTCAGGGAGGCACAATCGATCGCTGGCCGTGGTGGCCGAGCGGTTCTAGGCGCTACAGTCTGCAACCGCGCGACCGCTACGGTCGCAGGTTCGAATCCTGCCTCGGGCATGGATGTGTGTGATGTTCTTAGGTTAGTTTGGTTTAAGTAGTTGTAAGTTCTAGGGGACTCATGACCTCAGAAGTGAAGTCCCATAATGGTCAGAGCCATTTGAACCACTTTTTTTAACTGTAAATAATGAAAAGTGTGAGGTCATCCACATGAGTTCTACAAGGAATTCGTTAAACTTCTGTTACATCAGCCAAATCTAAAGCCCTTAAATTCAACTAAGTACCTAGGAATTACTGTTACGAACAACTTAAAAATTGGAAGTAACACATAGAAAATGTTGTGGGGAAGGCTAACCAAAGGCTACGTTTTATTGGCAGGACACTTAGAAAATGTAACAGATCTACTAAGGAGACTGCCTACACTACGCTTGTCCGTCCTCTTTTAGAATACTGCTGCACGGTGTGGGATCCTTAGCAGATAGGGCGGACAGAGTACATCGAAAAAGTTCAAAGACGGGCAGCACCTTTTGTATTATCGCGAAATATGGGAGAGAGTGTCACTGAAATGATACAGGATTTGGGCTGGATATCATTTTTAAAAAGGCGCTTTTCGTTCCGACGGAATCTCCTCACGAAATTCCAATCACCAACTTTCTCCTCCGAATTCGAAAATATTTTGTTGACACCAACCTACATAGGGAGAAACGATCACTACGATAAAAATAGTGGAAATCAGAGCTTTTACGGAAAGATATAGGTGTTAGTTCTTTCCGCGCACTATATGAGATTGGAATAATAGAGAATTGTGAAGGTGGTTCGATGAACCCTCGCCAGGCACTTAAAGTGAATTGCATAGTATCCATGTAGATGTAGATGAAAGCTGGTTCTGCCTCGGTGCCAGTGATGGCCGTGTGTAGCTTAGAAGGAGGCCGGTTGAGGACCTGCAGCCAACGTATCTGCGTGCTAGAGACACTGGACATACACCTTGCTTTATGGTCTGGGATGCGATTTCGTATGACAGCAGGAGCACTCTCGTGATTATCCCAAACACCCTGCAAAATATACACCAGTCTGATGACAAGGCCTGTCGTGCTTCCATTCCAATGGCTGTTTTCCAACAGGATAACGCTCGGACACATACCGTTATAGTAACCCAATGTGCTCTACAGAATGTAGACACGTTGCCTTCGGCTGCTCGATCACCAGATCTGTCTCCAATCGAGCACATATGAGACATCATCGGATTAAATTCAGCATCATCAACAAACAGCAATAACCCTCCCATTATTGACCGACCAGGTGTAACAGACATGGAACACCATCCCACAAACTGACATCCAGCACCAGTACAATACAATGCATGCACGTGGCTTGCATTTAACATTCTGGCAGTTACACCGGTTATTAATGTACCAGCATTTCACATTTGCAAAGGCTTACCTCACACTTACATTAATCTGTGACCGTGTAATGTTAATCACTTACCTAGACAAGTGTGTACATTAGTTATTTTTTGGCGTTGCGATTTTTTTTCCATCGTGGCACGCCCCCACCCCCGCCTACTCCGAAAGCTCAACCCTGGATCTGCACCTGCACACAAGTGCTACAGAAAAGATTTCTCCGCCCCTTGGAAGTCATCACAAACAACCAATGAGTCCAGAGTCCAACAATAGGCTAAACGAGTCCGTGAGGGAATGCACATTTCTGTTGGAATTTCTTAATGCCCTTATTACACCTTCGTTCACGCTATCTTCTCAAACCGGATTACACACGCTGTACATAAAATGACAACAACAAAGTAGTTACAAAATAAGTGTTTGAACATTGATATCGTGATGTAATGAAGTCTGGAGGGGTCAAAATTCATCGGACGAAATTGTGGTACTTACAAGTATGTGAACATAGCTCTGTGTGTAAGATGTTTGCTATAAATATGTGATTTTATTTGTGCTTCCAAGTCGTTTCAATTTCTGTGAAACTTTCACAGTGACGACGTTTCTACACACTTTAGTGCTGTAATACCGTAATCGCCTATGAAGTGTTTGTTGTGCGCTGAACACGACAATCCACATCCGCTGCGTCAAAATGTGGCGGCAGATGTGTTATTTCGGACGAGGTGAGGCTGTCCGGTGTTTGCCGCAACAGGAACTTGCTCCACTGTGCATCCTACACGCACATCCTTGTGTTTCGTTGGCAGAATCCAATTTGTGCTCCCAGCGCTGACTGCCGTCGAACTTCGCATCTTTGAAGAAAGGAAAAGCAACCTTGATGGGGAAGGACAGCTGTTTTAATAACTAGGTGACAAAAGCGGGCTTGGATTATTCAAGGTGTACCCTGTCTTTTCCTGACATAATACAGGAATACCACGAGAAACCAAATCGAGGTGCCGGAATCTCTTTTCTACGTATTACAGGTCTAGTGTATGTGTCTCTCGAAGACGAGTTAACGTTTTAAACGCAGTAGAAACCCGTTAATCGAAACCTCGCAATTCCGAAATTTCATATAGTCCGAACGAAATCTACTTAGGAAGAAAAATAAAATAAAATAAAATAAACGTAATTTTAGTACGAAGAAAAGATTTTTGTTATACTGTAGTACCGTATTACATATTAATGAAGCAGTAGCTTGGAAAATCGTTAATCTTTTTTGCCGTAAGAAACTGAACCTTCTTCATGATGTGTCATTGTGCCAGCATCGCATGAACATGACTTCGTTTGGTATGGCAGCAATGTGCTGTTCTACGTAGCATAATGCCAATTGAAGGGTAGACTATATTTGTTCCGTAAACGGCCTTGCCGCAGTGGGTGCGCCGGTTCCCGTGAGATCACCGAAGATAAGCGCTTTTGGTCGTGGCCGGCATTAGGATGGGTGACCATCCAACCCGCCATGCGCTGTTGTCATTTTTCGGGGTACACTCAGCCTCGTGATGCCAATTGAGGAGCTACCGAATATTAACGGCTCCGGTCACAGAAAACCGTCATAACGAACGGGAGAGCGGTGTGCTGACCACACGCCCCTTCTATCCGCATCCTCTACTCAGGATGACACGGCGGTCGGATGTTCCCGATGGGCCACTTGTGGCCTGACGACGAAGTGCTATGTTTGTTCCGCTATGTTTGTATTAAATGTTTGTTCGAATTGTCCCAAGCTTCGTCTAGACACTCTTGACAGCAGATGACGACCTTTATTGTTACATATTTCGTTTTTTCTAAAATGGAACAGTCCTCTCTTTCAAACAGAAATCATAGAAGCAATTTCGGTAATTCAACTTTAGGTTTTGTAACACACTTTCTTTCATTGGTTGCTAGATGTTTGTTCCATTTGGTGTCAAAAAGTGCTTTGATGTCTTCACTCACTAGCTGCATTTCTGAAGTGCGAGATGGAGAATTCTCTTTATTGAATCTTCTAGCCGAGGGAACAAATCGTTTTTCGGACCACTCACTAAACAGAACATCGGTCATCCAAGCTTTACTTTGATTTTTGTACAAATAGGAAGAGCGTCCATATTTTTGTCTTTCAGGGCTCATGGTTTTGCAAACTTTCGTATTATCATGAGCGATAATTTGTTCGTTGCCGCGGTGTTGCTATAGGCTAAAACAATAAGACGTTGATAATTCATTTTAAAAACTGGTGCAGATGACTCATCTTTCGAAGCAACACTTTTTCTAGGGTGTGTTTTGAAATTCAGTCCAGTCAGCGTTTTAAACCAACTGTGGTGAGTAATTTTCTGACGATAGCAAGTCCGAAAAACTAATCGAAGAATGGATCTGCGGCAACAACGTCGGCTGATATTTTTTCTCCGCTTGATTTTAGCTGTCGTATCCCATGTCTCTCCTTCCAAATGTCTAACCAGCAACTGTTGGCAGTAAATGTTGGACCACCGTTGATAAGTTTCTCCAGTTGCAATATCTTTTCTTGAATCAGTATACCGGTAAAAGGAAGGCCTTTTTGTTTTTCCTGAGCAAACCACAAAAAATGGCCTCGACACGGTGGAGTTATGGTGTTATTCCAGAGTTTTTTTTCACTAGTTGCGTTGCAGAAGCTTTCAATTTTCCTCCTATTTTTATCCCGTTAATTTTCCTCCGATTTTTTTTCCAGCCACTGATGGAGGCTTTCCCAACACAAAATTAAGTAGATAATTTTCTTTTATTTATCTATTTATTTTGATCCAACATCAACTGATTACTAAAAAGTCTTTTTTGTTCCAGTCTTCTGGATAAGTCAGAGGCTTACTTACTTCTGTCATATATTATTGCCTGGCATTATTCTCTACACTACTTTTTCTAAATTTAGTCGAGAGAACAATGTTACATATATGGGTTATACATAAAAACAATTTGCTTTTGCAATACATAGATTAAAAAATTTACAGTTTGTGACACAGTCTTCAAATCTGAGATTCAAATATTTACAGTTTGTGACGCAGTCTAAGGTCTGAGATTCATAAATTTTTAGATAGATGGTCTTCCATCATACGAGTGTAATAAATCTAGAAACTCAACTGGTGAACACACAGGATTGTTTAGGAGCCACAATTTTAATTTCTTTTTTAGTTCTGTAATGGGCAATTTGGAGATATTAGGATGGGAGCAATTCAGTAGTTTTATGCCAGCATAGTGAGGGCTTTTCTCATAAAGTGTTGTTCTATGAGAGATATTGTGGGCTCTCTCTCGAACTCTGGTGTTGTAATTGTGTATTTCTTTATCAAGCATTTTGTTACTGTTTACTGCCATAATGATGATCTTCAGTACATACAGGTTATGAACAGTTAGTATTTTAAATTCTTCAAACAAATTTCTACAGGACTCCATGGTACATTTCTTTCTCATAATTTTAAGTGCCTTCTTTTGTAGGATAAATACACTTTTCATATCACCTTTACTGCTGGATCCCATACCTCTATCCCATAGCTTAGATGGGATTCAAATAGAGCAAAATATATTTGCCTCAGAGTGGTAATGTAACAAAAAGGTGTCAGTTTTCTTAGGGCATATATGGTAATAGATAGCTTTTTGCAAATATCATTTACATTATCAGACCAGTTTAACTTTGCATCAAGTGTCAGGCCAAGAAACTTGGTCGAATATTCTTTTTTAATGAATTCATCAGCTATTAAAATTTGGTATTCATAAATTTTTTGCCTCCCAAGATCAAATTCAATAGAGATGGATTTATTTGTATTTAATTTTAGTTTTTTTTTATTACAATACTGCAGAATTACGCCTGGTGCAGCATTGGATTCCATTTCGAGCTGCGAATAGCATGGATTACGGCATATTAACGTGCTGTCATCTGCAAACAAGATAGCTGTGGCGGGGTTTGTTACAGACCGAAAATCATTAATATAAATAATAAAAAGAAGTGGTCCTAATATTGACCCCTGTGATTAACCAAAATTAATGTCAGTAGTGTTTGCTTTCTATGCTCCCTCTGTAGTACTTTCTCGTTGTCAAGACGCTTAAGCACTTCAGTTTTTCTTTTTATTTACAAGAACTATGTTTTCGTTTGCTTGACATTGTAATGTAGGGTATAACACCTGTTTTGTGAACGAAAAGCATGAACACAAGTACTGTGTAAGTCAATCCAATTTATTCCTGTACACTGTATGTACTTGTTGTTGTTGTTGTGGTCTTCAGTCCTGAGACTGGTTTGATGCAGCTCTCCACGCTACTCTATCCTGTACAAGACTCTTCATCTCCCAGTACCTACCGCAACCTACATCCTTCTGAATCTGCTTAGCGTATTCATCTCTTGGTCTCCCTCTACGATTTTTACCCTCCACGCTGTCCTCCAATACTAAAGTGGCGATCCCTTGATGCCTCAGAACATGTCCTACCAACCAATCCCTTCTTCTAGTCAAATTGTGCCACAAACTTCTCGTCTCCCCAATCCTATTCAATACTTCCTCATTAGGTATGTGATCTACCCATCTAATCTTCAGCATTCTTCTGTAGCACCACATTTCAAAAGCTTCTATTCTCTTCTAGTCCAAACTATTTATTGTCCATGTTTCACTTCCATACATGGCTACACTCCATACAAATACTTTCAGAAATGACTTCCTGACACTTAAATCTATACTCAATGTTAACAAATTTCTCTTCTTCAGAAACTCTTTCCTTGCCATTGCCAGTCTACATTTTATATCCTCTCTACTTCGACCATCATGAGTTATTTTGCTCCCCAAATAGCAAAACTCCTTTACTACTTTAAGTTGGCTGGCTCTGAGCACTATGGGACTCAACTGCTGAGGTCATTAGTCCCCTAGAACTTAGAACTACTTAAACCTAACTAACCTAAGGACAGCACACAACACCCAGCCATCACGAGGACTACTTTAAGTGTCTCATTTCCTAATCTAATTTCCTCAGCATCACCCGACTTAATTTGACTACATTACATTATCCTCGTTATGCTTTTATTGATGATCACCTTATATCTTCCTTTCAAGACACTATCCATTCCGTTCAACTGCTCTTCCAAGTCCTTTGCTCTCTTTGACAGAATTACAATGTCATCGGCGAACCTCAAAGTTTTTATTTCTTCTCCATGGATTTTAATACCTACTCCAAATTTTTCTTTTGTTTCCTTCACTGCTTGCTCAATATACAGTTTGAATAACATCAGGGATAGGCTACAGCCCTGTCTCAGTCCCTTCCCAACCACTGCTTCCCTTTCATGCCCCTTGATTCTTATAACTGCCATCAGGTTTCTGTACAAACTGTAACTAGCCTTTCGTTCCCTGTATTTTACCCCTGCCACCTTCAGAATTTGAAAGAGAGTATTCCAGTCAACATTGTCAAAAGCTTTCTCTAAGTCTACAAATGCTAGAAACGTAGGTTTGCCCTTCCTTAATCTAGTTTCTAAGATGAGTCGTAGGGTCAGTATTGCATCACGTGTTCCAACATTTTTACGGAATCCAAACTGATATTCCCCGAGGTCGGCTTCTACAAGTTTTTCCATTCGTCTGTATAGAATTCGCGTTAGTATTTTGCAGCTGTGACTTATTAAACTGTTAGTTCGGTAATTTTCACATCTGTCAACATCTGCCTTCTTTGGGATTGGAATTATTATATTCTTCTTGAAGTCTGAGGGAATTTCGCCTGTCTCATACATCTTCCTCACCAGATGGTAGAGTTTTGTCAGGACTGGCTCTTCCAAGGCTGTCAGTAGTTGTAATGGAATGCTGTCTACTCCCGGGGTCTTGTTTCGACTTAGGTCTTTCAGTGCTCTGTCAAACTCTTCACGATGTATCATATCTCCCATTTCATCTTCATCTACATCCTCTTCCATTTCCATGATATTGTCCTCAAGAACATCGCCCCTGTATAGACCCTCTGCTTTCCCATCTTTGCTTAGAACTGAGTTTCCATGTGAGCTCTTGATATTCATGCAAGTGGTTCTCTTTTCCACAAAGGTATCTTTAATTTTCCTGTAGGCAATATCTATATTACCCCTCGTGAGATAATCCTCTACAACCTTACATTTGTCCTCTAACCGTCCCTGCTTAGCCATTTTGCACTTCCTGACGATCTCATTTCTGAGACGTTTGTATTCCTTTTTGCCTGCTTCACTTAGTGCATTTTTGTATTTTCTCCTTTCATCAATTAAATTCAGTATCTCCTCTGTTACCCAAGGATTTCTACCAGCCCTCGTCTTTTTACCTACTTGATCATCTGCTGCCTTCACTATTTCATTCCTCAAAGCTACCCATTCTTCTTCTAGTGTATTTCTTTCCCCCATTCCTGTCAATTGTTCCCTTATGCTCTCCCTGAAACTCTGTACAACCTCTGGATCTTTCAGTTTATCCAGGTCCCATCTCCTTAAATTCCCACCTTTTTGCAGTTTTTTCAGTTTTAATCTACAGGTCATAACCAATAGACTGAGGTCAGAGTCCACATCTGCCCCTGGAAATGTCTTACAATTTAAAACCTGGTTCCTAAATCTCTGTCTTACCATTATATAATCTATCTGAAACCTTTTACTATCTCCAGGGTTCTTCCATGTATACAACCTTCTTTCATGATTCTGGAACCAAGTGTTAGCTATGATTAAGTTATGCTCTGTGCGAAATTCTACCAGGCGGCTTCCTCTTTCATTTCTTAGCCTCAATCCATATTCACCTACTACGTTTCCTTCTCTTCCTATTCCTACTGTCGTATTCCAGTCACCCATGACTATTAAATTTTCGTTTCCCTTCACTACGTGAATAATTTCTTTTATCTCATCATACATTTCATCAATTTCTTCATCATCTGCAAAGCTAGTTGGCATATAAACTTGTACTGCTGTAGTAGGTTGGTTGGTTGTTTGGGGAAGGAGACCAGACAGCGAGGTCATCGGTCTCATCGGATTAGGGAAGGACGGGAAAGGAAGTCAGCGGTGCCCTTTGAAAGGAACCAACCCGGCATTTGCCTGGAGCGATTTAGGGAAATCACGGAAAACCTAAATCAGGATGGCCGGACGCGGGATTGAACCGTCGTCCTCCCGAATGCGAGTCCAGTGTCTATCCACTGCGCCACCTCGCTCGGTCTTGCTGCAGTAGGCGTGGGCTTCGTGTCTATCTTGGCCACAATTATGCGTTCACTATGCTGTTTGTAGTAGCTTACCCGCACTCCTATTGTTTTATTCATTATTAAACCTACACCTGCATTACCCCTATTTGATTATGTATTTATAACCGTGTATTCACCTGACCAAAAGTCTTGTTCCTCCTGTCACCGAACTTCACTAATTCCCACTATATTTAACTTTAACCTATCCATTTCCCTTTTAAAATTTTCTAACCTACCTGCCCAATTAAGTGATTTGACATTTCACGTTCCGATCCGTAGAACGCCAGTTGTCTTTCTCCTGATAACGACGTCCTCCTGAGTAGTCCCCGCCCGGAGATCCGAATGGGGGTCTATTTTACCTCCGGAATATTTTACCCAAGAGAACGCCATCACCGAGCGAGGTGGCGCAGTGGTTAGCACACTGGACTCGCATTCGGAAGGACGACAGTTCAATCCCGTCTCCGGCCATCCTGATTTAGGTTTTCCGTGATTTCCCTAAATCGTTTCAGGCAAATGCCGGGATGGTTCCTTTGAAAGGGCACGGCCGATTTCCTTCCCATTCCTTCCCTAACCAGAGCTTGCGCTCCGTCTCTAATGACTTCGTTGTCGACGGGACGTTAAACACTAACCACCACCACCACCAGAACGCCATCATCATTTAATCATACAGTATAGCTGCATGCCCTCGGGAAAAATTACTGTTGTAGTTTCCCCTTGCTTTCAGCCGTTCACAGTACCAGCACAGCAAGGCCATTTTGGTTAGTGTTACAAGGCCAGATCAGTCAATCATCCAGACTGTTACCCTGCAACTACTGAAAAGGCTGCTGCCCCTCTTCAGGAACAACACGTTTGTCTTGCCTCTCAACAGATACCCCTCCGTTGTGGTTGCACTTACGGTACGGCTATCTCTATCGTTGAGGAGGCACGCAAGCCTCCCCACCAACGGTAAGGTCCATGGTTCATGGGGGGGGGGGGGGGAGGGTATGTACTTAGAATACCCATTAACAGCAGCCAGACAAACTGCGCTTTAACTCCTCTGAACAAGGTAGCAGCACTACCGCATGCGATCGGCTGTTTAGTAGTATTGTCGTAGAGCACTGTACGTGGCATTCGCAACATCGCCTCTTCCTCACTTCGCCACTTCTCGCATCGCTATGCTATGTTGCCTCGTGGATGATAATCTTATGCAGTAGCTGTACTAGTACTTGCACAGTGCCTTTTTTTCGAATGATCATAACGTTCCCGAATCCGAACAGATTACACCTCAATTAGTATGGAACACTGGGATTCTATTGTATTACATTTTTTTATTTAATTTTTCGATAAAAGTAGAATATACAGTAAATGCAGAATATACAGTATTTATACATAACCTGTTTTCACAATATAACACAAGTGACAATATATTGTATAAAATTAAATGGTAAACGCATCGTGTGGCAGTAATAAGGAAACAATAAGTGTTGCATCGAAGTACTGTTTCAAACCTGCGAGCAAGGTTCTCCCATCCCCCACACATATACCCATACACAAACTGAAGTTGAGTATTCATAGGCGCAGGTTTTGTTTAAAAATAGCAATACTGAATTCTCACATGAAAAAACCATCAGCGTTTTCTTTGGGATCCATAGTGTACATGTACGACTTACAACTATTCTTCAGTCATACTCTGTCTCAATAACGACTATTTGCTAACGTTATAAAATTCAGAAGAGACAAAATTTCTAGGAATGAGGAGAACATCAAAAGTAATATATGCATAAAAGAATATTTGGGAACTTTAGTCTTAGAGGTGTCATATCAACGTGTACCACCTAAGTTCTCCTACGTCAACCACAAGGGGAGAGGGATTTTTTTGTCCCAACTAGGTTGAATATTACCTTCATACGATATAATTATTCATGTTGAAAGTAGCCGCATTCAGCGATGCAAAGTGAGTTTTAAAACATCTGATTATTTCATGTGCACTCGTCTCCGATGTCAATGTCTCTAATGTACGCTTGGGCGGTGGCGCTCGTTTTGGAGGTTGCAAGTTCGAATCCTGGCCACGGAAGAAATTTTCATCGCTAATATTTGATTGCCAAGGGGAGGAGAGATTGTGGCGTATAGTTCTCAATCACAAGACTTTACATCTGCCCTGTGCTGAATTCCAAATCTCTTCTCAGTGAGAAATTCATTTTAAAATTCAATATTCCAACCTACAATATACATTTTGAGTGCGAATTTCCAGGTATTACGCATTTCAAGTGGTCAAATGTCATTAAGTATTATGCTGTCATTTTTAAGCAGTTTGCTAGACTTTAGTGTAACGAAGGTCTTGCTCCCACAGTTTAACACTTCTATCTTGGTAGTTTTCCTTGTGATCGTGGCTTGTCGCACCTGTATCTCAGCTATATTTACTGAAAGGCTGCAGTATCGTTCGACGATCTAAATTGGGACTTCACAACAGCGCGAATTTCCCGCTGCCAAACTTCATGGAAAGGCTTTGTAGCATAGTGTCGGCGCCGAGACAATGCGATGTGAAGAAAGCTGTTTGTATTAACACTCGACTACGGACATGGCACTGCACGTGATTGTGGCCGGGACGTGGGAGTTGGTCCCACGCGTCTTCTTTGTATTCATAACGAGCAAGGGCTACGGGGAAGCTTCGACGAATCACGAAGAGTTGTTTGGCTGGCGAGGAAGTGCTCCTATTCCCAGTAGTGAGACGTAGTTACAGGAACATCTGGCAAGTACGGAGTGGAACATGTTCAAGGTGACGAGATCCATGAATCAGCGCTTCATAAAAGGTCGTTGACGATTGAGTCAATTCTGTAACGGTTTAAAACTTCGCTGCTTGCATGTATGTCCAGAAAAATTCAGATTACCAACATCGCGAAAGTACCATTTATATTTTATAGGGTACTAACTTAATTCTGTTATGTCACTTTCCTGCTGTAATATGTGTGAGATTAATAATAGTTTCGCATATTTACTGTATGGTTTGTTAAAATATATGTTTTTGTATTATATTCCAATAATAGCTTAATAATTCTTATTTATATTTCTCTGCCATCTGAAATAACGTGTGTAACACAGCTTACCGTCAACTAATTATTGTTTCATCCCGGTTTCCAATAGATACTAGTAAATATTTTGTAGCACCATAGCCTTTATTCCTCCCCACGTTCTGTTTTAAGGGCGTTTAAAGTTTTCGATTGATTTGAGTTTTGTAAGACTGAAATAAATAATTATTAAAGTGAAAAACCACAACAAAAAAAGCTCCTGCGGTTACAAGAAAACTTTCACTAACAAAGATCCCCTGCAGTAAAAAAGAAAGTAATTAATGACCAAATCAATATAAACAATAACTCCCGGATCATGTTAGCTATAAGACCAATAACGAACAGAATCTGATGTATAACCAGGTATATAATTAATGAACCATCCCCCCCCCCCAACTTCCTCCTCGTTCTCTCTCTCTCTCTCTCTCTCTCTCTCTCTCACACACACACACACACACACACACACACACAGCAAATATTCAGTCTAGGGCCCACTATTCTTTTCTTCTTTTTCTTTTCTTCTTTTTCTTTTCGAGTGCAAGTGCTGCTAACTGCTGTACAGACAGTGTTCAGTCTCAAATTAACCGCTGTATCTCTTATGCGTAAATGAACCCCGCACCCCCTTTTAATACAAATCAAGCACAATTCGTTCTTTTTGCAGATGACACGAATGTTGTTATCAGTGCCAACACACAGAACAACGGAGGGAACTATTAACCGGATCTCATCAAATGGCAAATTCCTTATGAAAGAAAAAAAGAAAGGCATTCGGTTGTGTACGGCAAAAGGTAAAAACACTAACGATAAATTTAATTCAAAAGTAGGAATGACCTAACAAGTAAGGTAGCCTATTTAACGACTTAGTTCAGCCAGTTTTGAATTTCGTGTTATTGACAGTCTTGGTGAGAATCAAAATCTTAAATCTAACACATTTCACTTACAGTCATTCACTAACTTTCTATGAAGTTACGCCAGGCTTGTCACTATTAACAACGAAAACTAAACCAGAAACGTCGTTTCAGTAAACGTGGGCATACAAACGACACGTTACGAGATAACTGCAAATGTGTGCTTGTGAGGCATCACTGACTTCATTGTGAATGTCCTAGTTAGTACAATTTACTTGAATGGCCTCCCTTAACAAGAAACATGATTCTGCTTCAGCACGTTACAATTTACTATACACTCGAATGTTCTTGCAATACTATTATCCCTGCAGTTCCTTTAAACAACACCGAATCATTTCGTTAACCTTGGCAAGACTGTGCAAGACTGTACAACAACGGGAGTCCTACACCCTTCTTTTGAAACGACCCCGGTCAGAAAAATCCAGACGGTTTGGAGGCCATGGTAAAGGCCCTATCCGATCTTACATAATTGACCGTACTGGCACGTTAGACTTTGTCTTTCCATCAACAGCACAATCTGCCGGTGCGTCATCGTACATCGACCACTGTATCGAAACATGGGCCATGAGTGAAACTTGAGCACAGTCGGGTGTAAACTCCACCGAAAAGTTTACATTTCGGCTACATTCGTACTAACTGGGACAATATTTTACAATGAAGATAGCACGAAAGTAACTATCGCATGAGATGCCGCTGTACAGTAACGTAGCTTGGTGAAGCTTGGTCCTTACATACAAAGAACTGCTACGGCATATCAGAGAAAATAACTGGAAGAAATACACAATGAGACGAAGAGAAATGACACTGTTATTCAAAGACAATCATTACATTGAAGACTCCGCGATTCTTGAAGGTCCACTGGACGCAACAAAAACCAGGACATGATACTTAATAGCCGGCCGGGGTGGCCGAGCGGTTCTAGGAGCCACATTCTGGAACCGAGCGACCGCTAAAGTCGCAGTTCGAATCCTGCCTCGGGCATGGATGTGTGTGATGTCCTTAGGGTTGTTCTTAGGTTACTTAGGTTTAAGTAGTTCTGTGTTCTAGGGGACTGATGACCCATAGTGCTCAGAGCCATTTGAACCTTATTTATTTATTTTTAACGTGCTCCCGTGCTGGACAGAAGGTTGGCAGGGAGTTCTTGTGGAAGAGCGTGCCATTCCGCCAGCAGCGCGGTTGACAGTTACTGCTGGATGGTCGTTGGTCCATTTGGTCGTGCTGCAATACGTTTCCCCAACCCATCCCACATGTGGACGATGGGATTTAAGTCTTGAGGATGGCCAGGCGAGTCCATCCACTGAAAATGTTCTCGTTTCAAGAGCTCCTCCATCTGTGCTGTTCCGTGCACCCGCGCATTGTCGTCCATAAAAATTAAGTCAGGGCTGAAAACAGCCCTGAAAAGACATACAAGGGGAAGGAGTCACAGTAGCGATCATGTCTGACAACGCTGAACGTGCCCTCACATGTCGAGGGGTGGAAACAAGCAATGCAACCATGAACATTATTCAACATAATAGGAGGCGTGTTTTTTAAGTAAGTACCGTTTTGAAATTTAAAAAAGACGTGCTAAGATGTCTCAATAATTTTACTTTTATGTGAAAGCCTGTACCTTAATCTACGCACTGAAGTCATTACAGTCTGATTCTTCCTTGCTTACGTTGTGTTTAAGATGCCTCCGATAATCGTGAGTCCCACCGACTGTGAAGCACGGGCTGTTGTAAGATTTCTTAGTGCTAAAGACCTAAAAGCGATCGATATTCATCGTGAGATCTGTGCAGTTTACGGAGAAATCATTATGAGTGATGGAATGGTAAGAAAGTGGGTGAGAGCATTTAAAGATGGCCGCACAAATGTGCATGATGAACAACGGAGTGGGCGTCCTTCGGTCGTTAATGGAAGTTTGGTGCAGGAAGTGGACAATAAGATGAGAGAAAACAGACGCTTTACGATTTCCTCCTTGCGGGATGACTTTCCCAATGTTTCTCGTAGTGTTTTGTATGGCATTGTGACCGAGTACTTGAATTAGCGAAAATTGTGCGCACGTTGGGTACAGAAAATGTTGACGGATGTGCACAAAACCAAAAGATTAGACAGTGCATTGACTTTCCTTGAGCGGTACCACAACGACGGTGATGACTTCTTAAGCCAAATTGTTACGGGCGATGAAACATGGGTGGCATACGTCACACCAGAATCAAAGCAACAATCCATGGAAGTTGAGCAAGGGCATCGTTTTGCAATATAATGCCCGTCCGCATGTGGCGAATCAAAGATCTCATCACATCTTTTCGATGGGAAACTCTAGGTCATCCTCCGTACAGCCCCGATCTTGCGCCCAGTGACTACCATCTGTTACTGCACTTGAAGAAACACCTGGGCGGTCAGCGTCTTCAAGACGATGACGAAGTCATAACAGTGGTGATGCAGTGGTTAACAAGTCAGACGGCAGACTTCTATGAGGAGGGTATTCAAAAACTGGTACAACGTTATGACAAGTGTCTCAATATTGACGGAAATTATGTAGAAAAGTAGATTAAGGTAATGTAAAAATAAAATTATTGAGATATCTTAGCACGTCTTTTTTTAATTTCTAAACGGTACTTACTTAAAAAACACGCCTCGTTGTTTTGATGGTCCATGTGTTATGTTGTTGCATAATCTTGCAGGGGCGTACCAGACTCACCTAGCGGTCAGTGTTATTGTACTCCTTCCCGTGTGCGTCTTTCCAGGTATGCATTCGGTCCTTCTTTTTATGGATGACAATGCGCGACAGCGTCGAACACCACAGGTGGAGAAGGTCTTGGAACGAGAGGGTATACCGAACGACGTGGCGCAGTGGTTAGCGCACTGGACTCGCATTCGGGAGGACGACGGTTCAATCCCGCATCCGGCCACCCTGATTTGGGTCTTCCGTGATTTCCCTAAATCGCTCCATGCAAATGCCGGGATGTTTCCTTCGAAAGGGCACGGCCGATCTCCTTCCCCGCCCTTCCCTAATCCGATGAGACCGATGACCTCGCTGTTTGGTCTCTTCCCCCAAACAATCCAATCCAACGAGAGGATATTCGGCGAATGGACTGGCCTGCCTGTTCCCCCGACTTAAATCCCATGGAGCACGTGTGGGATGAGTTGGGGAGACGTATTTGCAGCAAGACGTCCACATGCACCAACGAACATCCAACAGTGGTGAGTAGCGGGTGGCCAGTACGTGTGCACCTCGCAGAGCGTGCATTGCTGTCTGTGGTGATTACATACCCTATCAAGAAGCGTCTCCAGGAGACCATCATAAATCGCGGTGACTTCAGTGCAATTATTGTCTTTGATTAAATGTGTCATTTCTGTTCGTCTCACTGCGTATTTCTTTCAGTTACCTTCTATTCTGTACTGTAGCAGTTGTTCCTATGTACGGTCCAAGTGTCATCGACCTGTTTTACATTATGACAAAGGTACTTTCGTCCTCAATTTTCCACGTCAGTATATTTCAGTTACATTCGTACTAATTAGGACAATATTTTATACTGACGTAACTGGTGTCCCGTGACCACACATTCGCAGTTACCTTGCAAACGGCTCGTTTCCGGACCCATATTTAATGGAAAGTGTTTGCTTCTAATATCGTATACTGTCAAAAATGGTTGAAATGGCTCTGAGCACTATGGGACTTAACATCTGTGGTCATCAGTCCCCTAAAACTTAGAACTACTTAAGACTAACTAACCTAAGGATATCACACACATCCATGTCCAAGGCAGGATTCGAACCTGTGACCATAGCAGTCGCGCGGTTCTGGACTGACCGCCTAGAACCGCTCGATCACCGCGTTAAATTTTCGTTATTAATTATGATACACCAAATATATTTTTCCGTACACTGACATAAGTTGAATCAATAACTCTGCGTCAGATACGATCTCCCCTAATTTGAACGTAGTGAGATTTTTGATGAAGGACATTACGTGTTGCCTGACTCATGATACGAGGGCATGCTAAAAAATAGTGCCACCGAATTTTTTATGTGAAAACTCTTAAAACTTTTTAAATAAAACAAACATAATTAACATTCTACAGCTTTATTCTTCATGTCTTATTTACTTCTCAACATAGTCGCCCTAGCGACGAACACATTTCTTCGAACGAATGACCAATTTGTTGATACCGTCGTTGGGGAACGTTTTTTGGAGCCACAGCCTCAGCTCTGCTTGCACCGCTTCATCACCATCAAAGTCCTCGACGACTGAACCCAAGGCGTCGGATTGTTGCAGATGTTGCGGCGCTCGTGTGTGGGCTGGCGTGGACGAACTCTTCGAATTCGAAGCTCCATTACAGCACACTCTTTCTCACGCACTGACAGAGTTACGTCACACACCGCCACGCTACACGCTACAATTCGGAGCCCTCTTGCAGCGGATGACTACAAATATGTAGACGTGAAAAATAAAGATGTAGAATATTAATAAAGTTACTCTTAGTTAAAAGTCTTTGAAAGTGTTCACCTAAAAAATTTGGAGGCATTACAGTTCAGCATGCCCTCGTAGAATGTGGACTCTCTTTACCGAGTTTTTAGCCTAGCTTTAATGTTCTGCGCCTCTTTTTCTATAATTTCCGAGACAGTTTCGCGTTTACTAAACAATCAGGGCAGATATTCCTGTAGCTTTTCCGTGGATTAACTTGTTAAGAGGCCACACAGGCGAATAGTGCTTAAGAACTGCACATGGACTTACTCTTCCATATTTCAAACTGACACCTATCTACTCGGTACCTTGATTAGTTTGGCCGTTCCATTTAAAATCACTCCTAACAGATATTCCTAGGTACTTATCGAGCACGATAGATATCCGATCACGTAGTCTGTGTCTGGGCTTTCATCTACAGTATTTAGATCCATTACATCATATTCACTTATCGGCCTTTACGCTAAGCGCGTATCTTCTATTAAGACTGCCTGCATTTTGTAGCAATGTTCTAATGACGTAACCTCCTGTATGCGAGGGCTAACTTTAAAGTTTTACAAAAAAATAGATTAGCCCCGCGACCCCCATATAAAGGAATTAACAGTAAACCTTACTACACACATCAAAAGAAGTTTTGCATCACCTCCGTTCCGAGAGTTCCGGAACCTGTGCAGAAAATTGGACTAGAGATCAACAAAACATCATTTCCGCCCTTTTTATTGCTCATGAAAACCACACGTTGCATGCTGTACCACCACACAGCGAGACCTTCAGAGGTGGTGGTCCAGATTGCTGTACACAACGGTACCTCTAACACCTAGTAGCAAGTCCTCTTGTATTGATGCAAGCCTGTATCCGTCGTGGCATACTATCCAGAAGTTCATCAGATTGCCCCACTCCTCAACGGCGATTCGGCGTAAATCCTCAGAGTGATTGGTGGGTCACGTCTTCCAAAAACAGCCCTTTTCAGTCTATCTCAGGCATGTTCGACAGGGTTCATATCTGGAGAACATGCTGGCCACTCTAGTCGAGCGATGTCGTTACCTGAAGGAAGTCATTCACAAGATGCGCACAATGGGGGCGCGAATTGTCGTCCATAAAGGCGAATGCCTCGCCAATATGCTGCCAATATGGTTGCACTATCGGTCGGAGGATGGCATTAACGTATCGTACAGCTGTTACGGCGCCTTCCATGAGCACAAGCGGCGTACATCGGCCCCACATAATGCCACCCCAAAACAGCAGGGAACCTCCACCTTGCTGCACTCGCTTGACAGTGTGTCTAAGGCATTCAGCCTGACCGGGTTGCCTCCAAACACGTCTCCGACGATTGTCTGGTTGAAGGCATATGCGACACTCATCGGTGAAGAGAACGTGATGCCAATCCTGAGCGCCCCATTCGGCATGTTGTTGGGCCCATCTGTACCGCGCTGCATGTTGTCGTGGTTGCAAAGATGCATCTCGCCATGGACGTCGGGAGTGAATTTGCGCATCATGCAGCCTATTGTGCACAGTTTGGGTCGTAATACGAGTTCCTGTGGCTGCGGAAAAAGCATTATTCAACATGGTGGCGTTGCTGTCAGGGTTCCTCCGAGCCATAATCAGTAAGTAGCACAGTTTGGGTCGTAACACGACGTCCTGTGGCTGCACGAAAAGCATTATTCAACATGGTGGCGTTTTTGTCAAGGTTCCTCCGAGCCATAATCAGTAAGTAGCGGTCATCCACTGCAGTAGTACTCCTAGGGCGTCCTGAGCGAGGCATGTCATCGACAGTTCCTGTCTCTCTCTAATCTCCTCCATGTCCGAACAACATTGCTTTGGTTCACTCCGAGACATCTGGACACTTCCCTTGTTGAGAGCCTTATCTGTCACGAAGTAACAATGCGGAAGTGATCGATCCGCCTTATAGACCGTCTAGGCACGGTTGAACTACAGACAACACGAGCCGTGGACCTCCTTCCTGGTGGAATGACTGGAACTGATCGGCTGTCGGACCCCCTCCGTCTAATAGGCACTGTTCATGCATGGTTGCTTGCATCTTTGGGCGGGTTTAGTGACGTCCCTGAACAGTCAAAGGGACTGTGTCTGTGACACAATATCCACTGTCAACGTCTATCTTCAGGAGTTCTGGGAACCAGTGTGATGCAAAACTTTTTTTGATGTGTGTGTTAATAACTGAATTTTAAATGTAATTATAAATGTAAAACAAAATTTTATATTATATAATCACATTTCAATGAAAGTGAGAACCGGAAATTGGAAGAGTCAGATGAATATTTTTCCAATATAGCAGAACACCATTCTGATTGATTTTGCAGAATAATGAGTGTATTATGTTGTTGGGTTATTTTGCTGATGTATTTTCGCATTTAAACAAGGGCGTAATAAAGACAAATTTCATGTTTTTTTTTAAGAAGCTTGATATCTGGATTGTTATACTTCAGGGAAAAATCTGGATATGTTCCCATTCACTTTGAATTATATTGAGAAAAATTCATCACAGTTTGGACTGCAAGAATGGCCCTAAAGATAAAAATGATTTCTCGAGGAGATGGGTACTGAATCCGTTTAGTAAAAACGTTTTTTTCAGCAGTTGAGATTCACGTCCAACTCACCAAAATGTCTGCCGACAAAACGCTACAACTGCACTGCCAGTAAAATTCTTCTGGGCTGTCAATATATAAAACTATCCGACGATTGCAGGGCTTTGTGCTGAGCTACAACTGCAGTTTACATCTGAAGACTTAAATACGTTTTGAATTGTTCGTTGAAATGGATTTGGAAGTGTAGTCACAGAAGCATTGAAAACATCAATTCCTTTTGGCACGTCTTATATCGGAGAAAAGGATTTTTTTTTTTTTTTTGTCTGTGGTTGCACTAAAAACTAAATTCAGGAATCGTTTTTTATCGCTCGAATATAATTTGCTTTTGTATGTTTCTAACGTAGATTCACGTATGGAGAAACTTTTAAATGAAAAAACAAATGCAATCATCACATTAATTTCTTTTCTTTACTTGTGTACTTTCTGGAAGTAAAAGTTTTATAATAAATGATTTATTTTCCCTGAAAGATATTAGGATTTACCAAATATTTGTGTTTTGTTGGACATTTCCTTTACGATACCTTGAACTTCGGAAGGGGTCAATTTGACAGCGCTATATTTTCTCTTCAGAATATATGTAAATAATCCAACAAAGAAGCAGCAACTGTTTATCAGCGATCGTGCAAAGCCGTAGCTGCTCATTGCTGTGCCTTGCTATGTACACATTACAGTTTTCCACAGTTTATATCGTATCATTCAGATTATATTCTTTGTCCATAAAAGACGTATTCAAATGTGTTTCGTCATTGTGGACCTTCTGATGGAGGACTATTACATGTATTAAAGAATTCTGACCTTAAATTGGAACTTGACTTGATGACGATGAGGATTTTGTAACAGAGAAATGTGAAGATGAAGCCATTGTGAACGAAGAGGGATTAGTGGAGGAGTATTCATAAGCTGATCTACGTCCATCCTCACCCCGTCCATCATAGCACTCCAAGATGAATGCCTCTACAAAGATGGCTGCTAGGGGTGGAACTGAGTCGGAGATCACCAGTTTTTCGTCTTCTGCAAGGGGCTTTACATAGAATAGACAACTTTGATATCAGTGATTTGTCTCTTATTTTTAAAGAAGCAATGCTGTGTCTCATAGAGAAGTACGCAGGATCAAGTGCTCGGTATGTACTCAGAAACAATGGTTCGGCTGTGTCACTTGAGGAATCTGAGAAAATGATAGCCGTCACATACACTCAGGCCATGATTTGTACGGAAGTTACGTCTGCGTATGTCTCTTGGTCACATTCTACTTTCACCAAGCACTTTATGTCAAGGGGCAGTTTCAGGAGCTTCCCAGATTACTCCGCTTCGATTAAAAATTAACTCGAGCTGAATGGCGGCCTGCCTCCCTACATAGTCGCCCTTTTATCTGAAATTTGGGAGAATTAGCATTCGTTTCTACTGCCATAGAGAAAATACAACCATACATGAGCAACTATTACCAAGTAAAACAAAATGCCGGTTCACTTCGTACCCAACAAACCCGACTAATATATAACGTACTCCCAAATCGTGGATTGCTGCCGATGTAACGACACAGTATATATGTAACGATTTCCCATACCTTGGGAAAGAGTACGTGCACTGAGAAGATATACGATATTCAGCATCCAATGGGGCCATTTCTAAATCGAGGAAGAATCCTGACGATGGACAACGTCTTCACGTCTCTTCAACTAGTAAGAAGCTAAAAGAAAACTTCATTAGCTGGTACAAATAAAAAAATCGTCGTGGAATCCCTGATGAGGTAAAGTAGCCAAAGGCGGAACACATCCCACCACCATCCTGGGTCAGACTGGCAATACACACTGCACCATGACTGTATACGTAGGAAAGAATAATAAAAATATCATTATCCTGGGTACACTGCACGGTAAAGTAGCAGTAAGGTTCAAATGGCTCTGAGCACTATGGGAGTTAACTTCTAAGGTCATCAGTCCCCTAGAACTTAGAACTACTTAAACCTAACTAACCTAAGGACATCACACACATCCATGCCCGAGGCAGGATACGAACCTGCGACCGTAGCGGTCGCGCGTTTCCAGACTGTGGCGCCTAGAACCGCTCGGCCACAAACGGCCGGCAGCAGTAAGGAAAGAAGGAAAGACGAGACTTGAAACCAAAACATTCTGCAAGGCAACAAAGTATGGGGCGGACATGGTCGATCAAATGAACCGTAAATATACTACAAAGGTTGCATGAAGAAAATAGCCGATGCATGTCTTCTACAACATTTTGGACATGGTGGCAATAAATGCATGGGTAATCTAAAAGGTAGTAACGAACAAGAAGATGGAAAAGAAGTTCACGCTTCAGCCAAACTCAGGAGAACGAAAAAGCAGGAATAAGAACAGAAAGAGAAAAGGATACGTGGCCAAAATCATCTACATAGCGGAAGAAGTGCCAAATCAGCTTCTGCAAAGGCAACAGACGAGCGACAACTGTGTAAAGTGTGTGCGAAAAATGTGGGTGGGAAACAGAAATCATCTGCGATAAGAGCAACTAGCAGATTCAAGTGACTTGAATAAACAAGTACAACAAAGTCGTGT
Organism: Schistocerca serialis cubense; assembly: GCF_023864345.2. Taxonomy (NCBI): domain Eukaryota; kingdom Metazoa; phylum Arthropoda; class Insecta; order Orthoptera; family Acrididae; genus Schistocerca; species Schistocerca serialis. Next base: position 480,421,181 of record NC_064639.1, on the reverse strand, counting down.
GTAGAACATATGCGAGTATATGCACCATAACTGCGAAATGTATGTAGACAGTTCTGCATATCGTTAATATGTGATAGATAACATATGATAGTCCACAGTTAAGGGAGTTTGTTAGCATGCGCAACGAAAAATTGGTAAGATATTTTTTGTTGAAATAAGTAAGACCGCATTAATTATCATGTTAAATAATTATTGTTATATCTCACAGAAAAGTTAAGATTAACATATGCTTAACTAAAGTACTTGTTTAAGTCAAATGTGAAAACATTTAATATAGGAACAAAACGACCTTTTCCGCCGTTTCAGGGACGTCAAGTAATTCCTCCGTTCTAGTGCTACAGCAATGGTCCCAACGTGTCCAGGCAACCAGAGATACAAGCATTTTCTTAATTACTTCGCGAATAAATCACATTTGTTGGATTCGTCTTAGAACACTCAAATTGTTGACCACTGCTTGCTTCCGGGCTCATACTATTACAGTATATCCAAGGCACATCTCCTGTTACGATGTTGCTTACGGATTTTGCATTTCGACGGTGTAATTTTTTGTACATTTCCTTACACCAAATGACGCGAGCCTGTTTTTGAGCTTCGGTCAAACTGTGCAATATCCATCATGAACAGATCTTTTTTACAGCTAGATTTTCACGCGAAATCGAATGTAATGCAATCATCGACATGCCTAAGGGTGCCTCTATCTCATCGTAAGAGACACGGCGATCCTTTTGAATCACGTCGCGGGCAGCACCAAAACTTATCGCTGCCGGGAGTGCCACCACGACGAAGTTTGCAAACCAATTGTGAACAGTATTTTCTGAAGTTGACTGATTACCAATTGTCAAGCAAAGTGATTCGACGCATTCTCGTTCAGTTAGGTCTTAATAAACATCGTAAAAAAATCACCCAACCATCTAGTGAAATATCCATTCTTTTCAAAATACTTACCTTAAATGCTCACTGTAAGCGTTACGCGGTGAGCTGCCATTGTTTTAACATTAATAAATGATAATTTTTAAAACAATATTAATTTCACATCTCATTAGCGTCACCTAACAGTCGTGGGTAAAAACAAGACAATCGTCGTACAACTGATACCCAAACCTGCAGAGGTCAGACACTCAGATAGGTACCAACCGTTGTATGTCGATATAATATCAACTAAACATCGATTTAATTCGTGTTGTGTGCTGTCGTCCAGTAAAACGTGCGTAAACTGTAATTAAAATTAACAACAGAACTGCGGAGCCCGGGAAACGCGTATCTGTGAGGAAGTGTTTCGAAGACCTTGTGTTATTGAGTTGGTATAATCTGAGATCTTCCTACCAAAGGTCCCGCTTTCAAACACTACTGACGATAAATTTTTTAATTGTTTGCGCGTGAAATTTATATGGGAGAACATTTTCCTGACATGTAAAAGAACTTTTCGAAGTTTGTAGCAGTGTTCGTCTGTTTGTCTGCTTTCGCTTCGATAGATGAAATTAGCAACCCTAGAGTACCTTTGTTTAGCTATGTGTTGTTCTGTCGCACATGTACGACACAACTTGCCTATCTTTACAAATGTACACTATAGGTTTGCTACTTTCAATTCTCGAAACGAAAGCGGACTGCCAAAAGAACATTGCTACAAACTCCTAAAAGTCCTTTTACATTTCAGGAAAATGTTCTCCCATATAACAGTACACGCATAAACAGTTAAAAAAGATTGACGTCTGTGAGGTTTGAACGCGGGACATTGGCTACGACGACCTCACGCTCTACTAACTCACCTACGCGAGATCTACTATCAACTACTCACAGATACATTTTCCTGTACTCCGTATTTTTAATTACCGTATACGCATGTTCTACCGGACGACAGCACGCAGCACGAACTAAATCGGTGTTTTGGTTGATACTCTCATCTACATACAACGTTTGGTACCGATCTGAGTGTCTGACATCTGGAGGTTTCGTGTGTGAGCCGTCTGCGCCAATGTTGCCAAATCAGATTTTCTAGAGCTAACTCTACTGTCTTTTTAATACCATTTAGCTGGAAAACAAGTGATTTAGCTGGGGTTCTAGAGTATTGCTTTTTTCCAAATAACTTGACTACGACGACCTCACGCTCTACTAACTCACCTACGCGAGATCTACTATCAACTACTCACAGATACATTTTCCTGTACTCCGTATTTCTAATTACCGTGTACGCATGTTCTACCGGACGACAGCACGCAGCACGAACTAAATCGGTGTTTTGGTTGATACTCTCATCTACATACAACGTTTGCTACCGATCTGAGTGTCTGACATCTGGAGGTTTCGTGTGTGACTTTAGGAAAGCCAACTAAAGCTCTGTTGAAGGTGTTTCGGGCTCGTCAGCATACACAAACGCATCGCCAAACACCTAACAGAATAGAAACAACTGAGCGCGTTACTGGAAACGCTGTTATAGTGTACCCGACACCAGCACAGTATCGCATCTTCACAGTAATGAAGGTAGCTGTTCTAAGCAAACCGGACGTTGATTTATACAGTATGAATCAGAAGTCACACGCTTCACAGTTGCAATAAACAATGTGCCGGCGACTAAAGTGAGAAGAGGAACAGAACATCTATACAGTGCAGCCCACTCGATGTGTAAAGCTTTGCAAATCTCCGCAACAAATAATCCTGAGAAAATAGGTAGCATCATGACGGATACAGGGATTAGTGACCACAGTGCTGTTGCAGACAGACTAAATACTGTAACATCAAAACCCATCGAAAATAAATGCAAGATACGGGGATTAGTGACCACAAGGTGGTTGTAGCGACTCTAAATACTGAAACATCAAAACTTACGAAAAATAAACGCACAATACACCTATTTAAAAAAAGCATATAAAAATTCACTTGCCACCTTCCAATCTAAGTAACCGTAGACCAGATGCGGCTTCAATCCAGAGAAATAGAATCGACGGCAATCGAGAGATATGTAGCAAATAAAGTAATTAGAGGCGTTGCAGAACCTCCATGTTACACAATAGATTCTCAGAATTGCCGTTTTTTACGTTGGTCAGTTTCGAAACAGGTAATCCCACAAGAACTGAATTATATTGGGACACAAAAATTTAATTAGATCGGAGAAAATTGATCTTTATCCATTCGAATATTTGTTGTGGGTACATTCTATGATGTCCACGGGGGCAGAGGAGGGCAGGGGAGTGAAGGGGGGGGGGAGCTAGAAATCCTATATAAATAAGGAACCGTGGAATCTGTAATTAGAACTGTTACTTTTTCACTGTAGTTCAGAGAGAAATGCAGAAATCATATTACTTTTGAGTGCACAAACCTGCTGGAAAAACGATCTAAATGATGAACCATGCAATGGTTGGAATCCGTAAATAAAACTTTTATATCTTAATTCCACCTACCGATTCCAATATTTGTTACCTTCTATGAATTTTCATTTCTTGTGTACTGGCTGTTCTTTTGGGATTTCTGAGCCGATTTCTCCACTTTTCGTGCTACTGATCTTTTTATGTTTCATGTACGTTATTACGGGTTGTTCAAAAAGTCTCTCAGCAGTGCCGTATGATTGTTCGCTGCGTGTGCCGTATGCCGCAGTGAATATACCGAAATGAAACTCAGTGAAATACAAGTTATTAATTTATTGAATATTCATTTTTACTTACAAATTTTCACATTAAGTGTTGAAAGTGTCCCCACTTGAAGGGAAATAACCATGCATGCGAACAATCACACGGCACGTGCGGCTAACAATCATACGACACTGCGGAGAGACTTTTTGAACACCCCGTATTCACAATATTTCGACTTCACCATGTGCTCTACTGTAAGAGATTTAAAAGTTCCCTGTAGTTTTCTTACTCGCATAAATTACGGTAATAATTTATTACAGATATGTATATGACTTTTTTTCTGTTCTTATTTATTTTCATCGCCTTCAGTTTTTATCGTTTTAATTCGTGGCGAAGTGATTAATCACGTGAACTGTGATTGCAGTTTTATCGTATGCTACATTCGTTTTTTCACAAATATGTTTAGTTGCGTTGAAGCACAGGCCATAGATAACATAGACTGCGCGTGATATCATTACACTGAAACCAACATCTAAGTCACGTGACTCGGGACAAAAAACAGAGTTTGTCGTTAAGGTATGTGAGGAGTTGAGTTGACAGTTAAAAGTTTTTCTCGTTTATAGCGGAAAAGAAGCATTGATTTTAACAATTAAACAATTTGTCTTGTTGCTATTACACATTTAGGAGTGCAGTTACCCTGGTATCTCCGAAATTCCTAATATTAATGCGATTATTATCGTTTTTACGCGTGGCCAGGTGAAACGTACTGACAGGTCTGTGTACCAGCAAAAAAAAAAATAAAAAAAAAAAAATAAATAAAAAAAAATAGTTCTCTAGTAAATACTTGTTTTTGTTCCACTGTGAGTTTTTTAGTCCACTGTTTCCACAGGAGTGGAACACAAGTATCAGTTTGGCAGGCAACATTACTTATCTGACGATTCCACAACAAAACGTGTGAAATGTTTTGTTATGCCTTTACAAGAAATGATATCCATATATAACTACAAGGTCAGGTTTTTACGCAAAATAAGCGTTTATATTTTATGACTTTTGCCACTTAATGAAGCCAGTATGTAAAGCAAGAAGAATATTTCCAGTTTACGTTAAAAGAATCTCCTGGGGCGCCTTAACTGGTTCACTCAACAACAACCGATTTTATAGGTATAATTAACAGTCTACATTCATCTTTAGTTGTGTATTACGCTGTCAGAAGCAGTTCCGCACCGCGAAGGACTTTCATACTGCCATAGAAACTCACTGAAGACCTGCTGGAAGTGTTTTTTAATGCTGTGATAAGCCGTGGAGGAGCAAAAAACTCATATTGCTCTAAGCACTATGGGACTTAACATCTGAGGTAATTAGTCCCCTAGACTTAGAACTACTTAAACCTGACTAACCTAAGGACATCACACAGATCCATGCCCAAGACAGGATTCGAACCTGCGACCAGTAGCAGCAGCGCGGTTCCGGACTGAAGCGCCTAGAACCGCTCGGCCACAGCGGCTTGCTTTAATGTTAATACAGATTGTCTACAATTTGCTTGTTGTTACTGTAGATCTTTACTCATTCGACATCCCTGAGGGTTCTCCGTCTACAGTTTAATTTCGTTACATATCAAATTTTGTGCTCTGCGTTAGCAGCGCAGTTAACGACCATATCAGTCTTCTTTTGACCCCGTACACTTCACAAACGAATTGAAATCTCAATTGTGAAACGAAACAATTTCAAAATCCTTGCAGAGATATTTTCATGTGAAACAATAATGAATGACTGAGGTTTTGAGACGACACATTGTTAACGTCTAGATCAATACACAAGTATAATCAACGTTTTGTAATACATTACGCTTCCTATCTTGATATCGTTTGGGTATCTGTATTGTATTAAGCAAAAATCAGAAAATATATACGCTTATTTTGTGTAAATACATTATGCATGTAAACGAATTTCCTTCCTTACAAAAGCATACTAAAACATTTCACACATATTCTTGTGGAACAGTTAGAAAACTAATGCTGCACGTGAAATTATCATTTTGTCTTCCACTCCTGTGGAAGCGGTAAACTACAAGAATACACAGTGAAAAAAAAACCCTAAAGGACAGTGATTCTGTTGCTTGTTAAAAAGAACTGTCAATACGTTTCAACTTGACCACATGTATAAACGATAACCATTACATTATCACCAGGAATTTCGAAGAAACTAGGTTAATTGCACTACATGTGTAACAGTAGTTGGATTGTCACAAATCAATACTGCTCGTTGGACTGTCACAAATCAGTGCTCGATTTCAGCTATAAATGTGAAAGCGCCACTTCACACAGCGCTTAATGACAGGAACTTGGTTTTTTGCCCAAAGTCGCATGACTTACATGTTGGTTTCAAGCTTTAACACGGCAGGGATAGCGACATGCACGGTCTATGTTATGTATGGTCTATCAAGGACTGCCTCTGTGTAGTGTTAACGTCATTGCTCATAGCTGACGGGTGGAATCGGACACTACAAGTAAACTCAACATTTAAAAAACAGCGTAAGGTAAGTGAACATGTACTAACGCAATTTCCGTACTCTCAGGCTTTACGTAAGAGGTGTGTCTGATCGCCCAGGTTGAAACTTCTGCTCAAAAGGGCAAAATTGCTGCACCAGTAATGTTTTGCAAGCGAAGCACGACGCTTTTCAGGAATTAACTGCCATTTTTCAAGACATCTGTATGTTTGTCTGTCAGCTAATGCGTAAATGATGCAAATAATGGGTTATGCTCTTGTGAACATCGTTGCGCTATAAGATTCACGTGACTGATACGAAGTAAGAATGGGTAATTTCCAAGAATGTTTGCCTTACGAAGCCGCGGGCTGGAAAAGATATGTATCGAACGTGCGATTCTAAATCAATCACGCGATTGTGGTGGCGAGCGTTATAATAAATTATTTATTTGTGAGATGCTAGGGAAACCCAAACTATTTATGACAGTAGTGAGTGGGATGTCTGGTATTTTAGACGTTTCTTCGGCCTATTGCTTTACGTGGAAGAACCTAATTCCATGCTTATGCAAAGTAGAAAATTGTTTGAATTTTTGTCGGAAATGTGACTTTATGCATATTTTTGAATGACATTGGCAGAGTCTACCCAGGTTACGGCAAAAAAGGAATTCTTCCCGTAGCATACACATCAAATGGACTTTCTCATGACGACAACATCGACGACGTGTGAGGTAAGTCGTTTCCTTTGTAATTACAATATTTTAGTAACGCTCTCCTTTTGTCGTTGCTGTAGTGACCACAGTGATCGATTGATAATCACACGTTCGATACACATTGTTTGCAGCCCGCGGCTTCAATAGGCAAACATTCTTCGAAATTTCCTAAGAATGCATTAGAATTCAGAGCATACACAGGCGTTATATATGTGCGCGTGTAAGCGCCACAGTACTTGACAATGGAATAAATTTCTGAAACGTGTCGCGCTTTTCGTAAAAAAACCTGCGTGACAGTTATTTTTAATTTATGTTCACAAAGCTTCTAGCTTTCGATAACACTATTTATGATGGATAGCTACTTAAGTAAAACGATCTGCTGTCCAAACTGGCTTCATCCAAAATTTTGATTTAACGTTTATTTACGTATTTATTTTTATGACTCTTGATGGATCCTCAACAATATGATCAGTCATTACAGTATAGATACATAAAAATTATAATACTTACATTTCATTGCAAAAGCTATGAGGACGCGATACGAAAATGCATTACATATAGCATACGATATGATCACACCATAACCATAGTGATAGCAGTGTGATCATGAAAATGTGTTTGCTAGATGCAGTTTCAAGAAAATTGTACTGTGTTACATGGATAGACGAAGAGCAAGTACTAGAAAATGAATAGCTTTGTTGGCTTGCAAAGGATAATGTAAAGTAGAAAATCATTTGCAAGAGTTTTTATGGAATAATCTTTTTCAAAGACCGAGAAAAAAAGGCTAAAGCGTGGAGTGAAGTTTACTCGTCTTCCTCAAACGCTACTTCAGCCTGCAGATCGACGTAGAATGGGCCCTGCTGGATGAAGGTATTCATTTTGTCAAGGGCCTCAAATCCGAATATTTCGTGAGCTGAATGCGCAGCGACGATGGTCTGCACGACGTTGTACTTGGCCTCTTTGCACAGCTTGCTGGGCTCGCCGGACCTGTCGAGCAGAAAGTCGACGAGTCCTGGGTAGTCGCGGATAAGCTGCAGCCCCCAGGGCTGGCCAGCGAGCACGCTGAGCAGCTGCAGACAGGCCATCTTGAGCGCGGGGAACGGCTGCCTGCACAACGCCACCACCACGTCCAGTGGCGAGCCGGACGCTTCCGTCGAGAACCAGCGGCTCGTCAGCGCCAGAGTCTCCGCCGACTGGTCGCTGCGTTGCAGATCGACGGCGCAGGCCATCGCGTTCAGAGCGCGGACCTTGTACTCCAGGGGCAGGGTCCTGGCGAAGTGCTTGAGTCTAGCCATCAGCTCCGGCATGGCCGTTCCGAGACCGTCCAAGACGCGCTTGCCCGCCACCGGCTCAGCGATGTGACCGATCGTTTCCATGGCGACGGATTGCAGCGACAGGTCGCTGTCAGGTGCAGCGACTATTCCGAACAGCTTCGGCAACACGGAAGGGCACGCCTCGTGAGCTTCGGCAGGCCTCGCGTAGAAAACGCTACCGAAGAACCTGACGTAGCCGGGGAGGACGAAGGTGTCCAGTGCTGCAGGGTGGGAGGTGCATAGCTTGGCTTCGGCGTGGGCGAGTAAGCTAGCATTCTTCAGGTAGTAAAATCCGTGTTCCGTCGAAGCGATTTTGGACAGTACGGAGAGGATGTTGAATTGGAACAGGACGTCGTCACCCTTCAGTTCTTCTAGCATCTGGCCCAAGAAACCACACTCGACGCTTTTCGTGAGCGCACTGTCCAAACTAGCAGCTATGTCACCCACGAATTCGTAGCCCCTGAGACGATATTCGTCACTGTGGCTCATGAACTGATTCAGGCAGCGCATCAAAGGTTCGGAAAAGAATGCGTCCAGGCCGGACTTGGTATCGCACACCTTGACAAAGAAACGCTTTGCTGCTTCGGTCACAGCAGAGTTGTCGGAAAAAACACAAGGCACTGTCGTGATAAGAAAACCGTCGTCACGCAGCACTGGCACAAGAGAATCCATTTGAGCAGCACGCAGTAGCTCCCTGATGGCTAGGAGCTTCACCTCTGCTGTGGGGTGTGCGATGGCCTCCTGCAGCAGCTGCCCGTATTGGGCGAGTACCTCACTGCTGTCCATCGAGTTTAGGAGACTTCTTAGGATGTCTCCTGTGATCATCACTTCGTCCATTTTACTGCTATTCAGGCACTCGAATATCGTACTGATCTGAAGGCTCCTCAAGTTTTCCTCCAGTGCGTGCTTTTCCAACCTTTTCACCGCTGCGAGCATTTCTGAAAGCACTGCCAGCCTGTCTGGCTCGAAAGGAAGTCTATCAGAAAGACGGTGCAAAACGGATGTGTCCTCTTCCATCGCCATGCACTTAGAATTTATCTTGCACAAACTTTTAACTGCCGGCGCGTGGAGTAAGCGGACAACGGTAGAAACTATTTTACAAGGAGATTATAGATGGTGCTTGCTCCATGATTAGTGCATCGCTTACTGCCCACATAGTTTAGCAATATCTATGGAGTGAACGTAGGGCAGTGCTCATTTGGCCAACATCAAACCGAAATAGCCACACCACACTGGTATGACGCTGGTGTTTTGTGCTAAGATCGAAACTTCAATATTACAAGTATTTGCTCTGTCTCCACATATTTATGTACTAGTAATAACAATGGTGCTGAATTGTTGCTTTTAGAGATCAAGATCGAAATTCAGTTACGTTTCATAGGTAAGTAAAAAGGATTTGTAACTTACGTTCTTGAAAAAGAAAAAAACATTTCTCTATATTTCATTCAGTAATTCTGAAGGAAAATGTCTCGTTATGATAGAATAATATAAGCGGAGGTTTTGGAATACGAGAGAGGTGGTGAACAGTCCAATACGAAACAACTGGCATCCGTCAGGTATTTTCTCTTGTGTGTCTGTACTTATAGCCATACGTGTTTCTTCTTTCCCTGAACTTGTGATTGTAAATGGTGTCAAAGCTTGGAATAGTTTCTTCCAATTTGTAAAACAGACTTAGCATCCCAGATACTATTTTAACTCCCAACTATTATTTTAAAAGCAAAGCAAAATGAATTAATTACTCTCTTGTTACTTCCTAAACATTAACGAGAATCTGTGAACTAAAGCGTTGGGAGTATATAATAATCAATTGCTCTAACAAAGTTCACTTTCAGAATACTGAAAATAAATTTCTGTGTAAGCATATCCATCTTGTAACACTAACTTTTTCGTCCTCTTTCGTTTCTGTTACTCGAAAATATTTGATTTATGAACCGCCGTGTAATCACATATTGTGCCACTACTAGTGCATCAGCATTTCTGGAAAAACTTTCGTAAAACTATAAAATTTCTAGAATAATTTTTTCTTATACCTTTAACTACCCATTTCTCCGTACAGCTACTATACGGCTTAGGGAAGACAGCTATCGATTAAATGCAGAATTCATTTTGCTCGCCTCGCGCAGGCGATAATAAATTTTGCGAGAATTGTTTCACATGATGAGAAGATTCACTTATAATAGTGGGAAACCTTAATGAAGCTTACGTTCAGGCAATGCCTGCTTTGGAAGTCTCACCAGGAAGTCACAACTGTTGTCCTGAAAGAATGGCCTTTATCGCAATATAGGAAGCGTCCAGCGTTTCCTACGTACCATGACAAGCCAGTTCTCGACCGCAGCATAGTGCCTGAATGTTGACGGTGGTTTGTTAATCAGGAAAAAATAATCTTATACCTAGAATAAATTGAAAGAATGTTTTAATTTGGAGAATGAGTTCATAAATTTGTATTAGAGCTACTTGACAACCAGCAGAAATGTCATTATCTACATAGTACCTCGGTTCATTTAATTTAGCCGTGTGACTTGCTAATGTAGAAGCACCTGAAGGGCCGTACCTGGGTCGCGGAGAGATAAACTTCAGCCAAGGACGCAAAAACTGGCCAGAAAAAAAGTAATAAATTCATGAAATGTACTCGCAATTGTAAATATGCACAACCATCACCTGTATAATGGATGACGACAATGAAAATTTATGCCGGACTGGAACTCGAACGCGGATTTCCAGTTTGCAGCGAGCAGTCGCCAACTATTAGGCTATCCGTGCACTACTTACGGCCACAACAGAACTTCCGTATATCGTCAACCATCTCTGTAACCTGTACTCGTATATCTATTATGCATATTCTCGTACAGATGAGACATTTTACCTGACTGACGTTTTCCCGGTGTCAGTGGATAAATACATGCATGTACAAAGGAACATTGCATCGTAATTCGGAATAATACAGGCACTGCAATATCGTAGTAATAAATTCGGTTTCAGAATTAACCGGGGGAAGTATGTGAGTTCAAAAAATGGTTCAAATGGCTCTGAGCACTATGGGACTTAACCTCTGTGGTCATCAGTCCCCTAAAACTTAGAACTACTTAAACCTAACTAACCTAAGGACATCACACAACACCCAGTCATCACGAGGCAGAGAAAATCCCTGACCCCGCCGGGAATCGAACCCAGTATGTGAGTTCTCATACCCTTCGTGTTCCCATCTTCTGCTTACGAGAATAAGTTTTCCGTCGGCCCGTAACTAAAAACGCACTCTGTTACTACAGTGTCATTCCTGCTGTGACATTTCGTCCAAGTGACATCACTAAGAAACAATTAGTACCCAAAGACTTCTGTCGCTAACATTGTTTATGTGGAAACAGTGCACTTTGTTCAGACTGCTGCCAACTAGACAGTTCGCTCATGTTCAACAATGGTGATCTTGCTGTTATATACACTATGTGATCAAAAGTATCCGGACACCTCCAAAAACATACATTTTTCATATCTGGTGCATTGTGCTGCAACCTACTGTCAGGTACTCCATATCAGCGACTCAGTTGTCATTAGAGAGCAGAATGGGGCACTCTGCAGGACTCATGGACTTAGAACGTGGTCAGGTGATTGGGTGTCACTTGTGTCATACGTCTGTATACGGGATTTCCCCACTCCTAAACATACCTAGGCCTACTGTTTCCGATATGATAGTGAAGTGGAAACGTGATGGGACATGTACAGCACAAAAGCGGACAGGCCGACCTCGTCTGTTGACTGATAGGAGACGGCCGACAGTTGAAGAGGGTCGTAATGTGTAATAGGCAGACATCTACCCAGACCATCACACAGGAATTCCAAACGGCATCAGGATCCACTGCAAGTACTATGACAGTTAAGTGGGAGGTGAGAAAACTTGGATTTCATGGTCGAGCGACTGCTCATAAGCCACACATCACGCAGGTAATTACCGAACGACGCCTCGCTTGATGTAAGGAGCGTAAACATTGGACGATTGAACAGTGGAAAAACGTTGTGTGGAGTGATGAATCACGGTAAACAATGTGGCGATCCGATGGCAAGGTGTGGGTATGGCGAATGTCCGGTGAACGTCGTCTGCCAGAGTGTGTAGTGCCAACAGTAAAATTCGGAGACGTTAGTGTTATGGCGTGGTCGTGTTTTTCATGGAGGGGACTTCCACCCCTTGTTTCTTTGCGTGGCACTATCACAGCACAGGCCTACATTGATGTTTTAAGCACCTTCTTGTTCCACTGTTGAAGAGCGATTCGGGAATGGCGCTTGCATCTCTCAACTCGGTCGAGCACCTGTTCATAATGCACGGCCTGTGGCTGAGTGGTTACACGACAATAACATCCCTGTAACGGACTGACCTGGACGGAGTCCTGACCTGAATCCTATAGAACACCTTTGGGATGTTTTGGAACGCCGACTTCGTGCCAAGCCTCACTGACCGACATCAATATCTCTCCTCAGAGCAGCACTCCGTGAAGAATGGGCCGCCATCCCCAAGAAACCTTCCAGCACCTGATCGAACGTATGCCTGCGAGAGTGGAAGCTGCCATCAAGGCTAAGGGTGGGCCAATACCATACTGAATTGCAGGATTACCGATGTAGGGCGCTACGGATTTGTAAGTCATTTTCAGCCAGGTGTCCGGATACTTCTGATCACATAGTATAGGTGGTGAAAGGCATTGTGTATCATCTAGATGTTTTGAAGGTTTCTTCAAAGTATTGATTAACAGATGCTTATCTGAACGTCAAAGTAGCACTTGGGATATTTAAGAAAACGCCAGTGACTGCATCACACAGTAAACCCAGTGTCAGAAAATGAAAGGTGTTGTAAAAAAAAAATAAAATTAAATTAAAAAAAACTACATGAGATCGAATATGGATGAAAGAAAACTGCCAAATTTAGCTATCTTGTCGATAGAATACGTAGTATACGACACAGCTCCTAAACTTGACCTCATCGACATAGTCAAGGAGTTTTCTACTTAAAGCAAAGAAATGCAGAGTAAAATTATAATAAAACACACACACACACACACACACACACACACACACACAGAGAGAGAGAGAGAGAGAGAGAGAGAGAGAGAGAGAGGAAAGTGAAATTTTCTTAATTTCAGAGCCTATTATCATGGGCATCCGCGTGTTCAAAACTTGAATTTTTTTATATAACTAATTCACTGAGTTTCAAAACGTGTCATGTCCTAAGGACTAAAAAGTCCACAAAAGTACTTTTAATGTAGATGACTGGTATCTAAAAGGTAATCACAATTCAATAGTATATCGTTTTACGTTATTAATATCATTGTGGATGCCACATTTTGATTCAGTGATCTGAAATTACATCTTCATATGATTAAATCTAGGATATCCAAATAGTTACGAAATAAAACTAGAAAATATATAAAAATCATTTCTACATACTCCAATGACATTAAGTTGAAAGTGAAAATCGAAAATCTGAATTAGGAAAAGATTCTCTGAATAACTGAGTACTGCTTGATATCAACAGAAATGTCACATTAATGGCCTTCGAGGTGGATAAAAGGGGCTGAATCTTTTAAAAGGGTTTATTCAACCCTGATGCTAACTGTAACACTTGGTCTGTTTATAAAACATCACATCTCTTCACGTTTCTAGATTTGTTGCATCGCTTTCAAGATGTCTGTTTCTTTAGTGTCGATTTGACTATCTGAAGTTGAACAAAATGCGTTTTGAAATCTACATTTTTTTGGGTTGGTTACGTAAAGAGTAGCTCAGAGCCGGTATACGAGTGGATGAATGTGGGAAACCTCCCAAAAGCATCCTCAAATTTGCCAGTATACTCAACAATTAGCAGCCTAAGGCTGCACGAAGGTAATCGTCGTCTCTTCAGGTGCTGACGTTATTGTGCAGCATGTCGACTGGAATACAGAATACGTAGCTCCGTGACTGCATTTGGTGAAGTGTTTCACCCACAGACTTTGACAAGGTCGCAATCCTGATGAACACATTTCTTTGACCTTGTCATTTCAAACTTTTTATTTTTTCGACTGATGTGTTAGAGATTAAGTACAGACGTAAACACGTAAAATATAATGTGGACCTGTCGAGTGTAGTAAGTAGCTATTTCGCATAAAACTGAATGAAGAATCAGCGAGGCATGATGGGTTTTCTTTTTCTACAGCCAAATGGTAAATACATTTACGATTTCACTGTGCAACAACGGGAACGGACGTCTGTATGGGAATTGGGGATGACTCACTGGCACGCATACTGCTGATATGATTACGCGTTGGGAATCGGCGATGGAATATGTGCGTCAGGATGAGAGACCAGTTCCTTTCTGCACCTCAGTAATGACTAAACGAGGAAGCGACACAAAAAGACTGAAGATCTTATTTCGGCACGGTTCTGTAAAGGTTCGTATCCATCTTGTCTGCAGACCAGCGCCAAAACTGTCGCCACACCAAGGGATCGATATAATTTCGCGTGGACAGAGTGACACCTAGGAAAACCCAAACTATACTGAGTGCTGAAGCTGCACTGATTGCTAAAGCTGTTCTATTTTTTGTTTCTCGGCAGGAAACGTTAAATCTATAGTTTAATGCAAGTTTCACCTCAGAGAATTAAATGCTAACTCCATCCACAATCTGGACCCAGTTATACGGCGTCACAGCTGAAGATGATCACAAAAAGACACGTCTTAGCAGAGGAAGCATGCTTGCTAATTGCCCCTGAGGACCGCAACGTCGGTGGGTTTACACTGCTTAGAGTGCTACAACAGCAGTTCCCATTCACGAAAGGCCTCTGGACGTGATCAAGTGACATAAAAAACTGTTGTTGCTGGCCATAAGAGGAAGGGCAGTGACGTTTAGCTTTCAGCTGAATGCTGTTGCTTCCAAGCTTGGAGTTTGTTAATGTAAAGTCCAGAAACATCAATACCTACAGAGTAGGAGAAGGGGAGGGATCTGAATGTTGTTGACCTGGAGGTGCAGAGCGACTCAGAGCCCATAAGTGCCGGTGAATTGGTGGGCCGACTATTGCTCCGACAAGTCTGTTTCCCTCACTAGGAGCGCTGCTCACCTAGTGATTGCTATTTCCGTTAGCACTAACGTCATGGGCTCTGGCACTGACTTCTGTTGTGCAACCAATTGCCGCCCTTGCTTTTTCTAATGTTAGGAATTAGTCTTGAGTATGGTAGACGGTCTGATTGCAAATAAAAAGTGTTAAGGGGCTCCGGAAAGGCTCAAAATCATGAAAAGTTCAATTTTTACTTTTTTGCGTTTTCTGAATCTGCAGACTATTATCTTTTAATAGATATGTAATTTATTCAATTCCGAAGACTACAACTATTTTTAAATTTTTTTTTGAAATGTGTTCTACATGGGCGTGACCCACTGTGGCGCTGTTACACTGCTGTCAAATGGTGTTATTATTAACGTCCGTGTTCATCAGGTACATTTTAGTGATGTGAGATAAAGTATGTGTTGTGGCTAACCTGTGATGGTTCAATATATATCGCTGGTGTGATTGTCGATTGTTTCATGTTTATTTACTCTTTCGTTGTCTCGAAAATATTCGTAATTAATTCTGTTTCTTGAGTCTCTGTTTTGTTGAAGTATAATAATGAGTAAAAGTAAAGTTATTAGAAATCCTCTGAAGGCTTTTAAGAAAAGGAGAAATGTTGGAAAGCCAAAGGTATGTGTTATTACTGTAAACAATAAAGACGATAACCAAGTGAGTGAACCTAACCTCTCAAGTACACCTGCCCATAGCAGTCAAAGTGGGAAAGAAAATACTTCACAGAAGAAGCTTGGTTGAATGAGTGAAAACTATGAATGTTTTATGGGCGAATCGGATGTGAATGAAATATTTGATATGTCGGTTCTCAAAGGAATTTTTTCAAACTGTGTAAGATGTATTCATTGTAGTGAAGTTGGTCTGGAACTCTCCATGATAAAACACGCAGGACTTGCTAGTGAAATACAACTGAAATGTGATAAGTGTTCATACATGACCACCATTTGGAACAGTGTTGCAGTAACTGCAACTGAAGAAAATGGTAGCAAAATCTACAAACACAACAACGAGCGATGCTTGCTTTAGACAAGGAATGCCTTCGGGCTGCAGACAGGGCTGTAAAGAGTCTAGAAATACAAGCAAGAGTAAACAGGAGGAGGAACAAGAGGAAGCTGGAGGAGGAGTTTGCAGAGGATGAAGATAATCCATCCTATGGACCTGGAATGCACTAAAAAGTTAATCCAATCTTTGTCGCTCGATTCCCAAAACTTTTATTTTCTCATACTAATTACATGTTTTCTAAGGATCTTCCAAACATATTTGTTTCAAACTTTCAGTAAATGTTACACAGTACCTTCTGCATAATTTAACACAGCCTTTTTCCAAAAAACTGTATATTTTTGAATATATAAATAAAAAATTGCAAAAAAATGATGTGAATTTTCATTACAATTGAAAAAAAATCATCTTTAATAACTGAACTAAAATTTTGTAAAATCCCTGTGTTAAGTTGTAGCCCATATTCCAATAAATAATCTGTAAAAAGTTCAACTTCCTACCTCAAATACTTTGTGAGGAAAGATGTAATTTATAAGCGTTATTTTAACATTGCAAGTATAGGGCGTTCCGGAGCCCCTTAAACAGATCCCTGAGTATCCTTGAGCTTTCTGCTGCGAGCACCCTATCGAGTCTCAAAATTGGGGCCTCTTGTAGGTGCCGTGTGGCACTGCTTCGCGCTACTGCAATCAGCCAACCTGTACAGCAGTTACCGTAACAATAAGATATAGATTTTTTTACTTTCAGTCTTCATACTGTTTGTAATGTATTTAAAACAGTGACACGTTCAATTTGTCATGTGCGATGTTTTATATCAATATAGTTCGTTTAAGTAATATTTTTCATCAATGCTTCATTTTTATTAAACCTTCTTACAAGATTATAACATCTATTACATATGTGTAGAAAAATTGCAGTTTTATGGAGGGAGGCAGCCTTGACAGTTCTCCCAGAGGCGCAGGGTCACCTCCATATAGCTCTCAGCACCAGCTCAGCTGCACAAAGTTGGTGAAAGAATCGACGGTGGTTCATCAACGGAAATATAACGGCACTCCCCTGTAGTGATTTAGGGCAAACCATGGGGAACGAGCATTCTGCATAACCCCGCTCAGTCTAGGCCTACTTACAGTAAGAATGCCGTTCTTATGTTGCCTTTTGAGATTTGTTATGCAGTTGTAACACGGCACCTGCAGTATCAGCTGAAACTAAATCAAGCTGAAACATAGTGCTGATGGTGACAAAGGTAATTTTTTCGCCAAATAATATCTCATTTATTTGTCTTTTGAATGTGCCAGTCATAATATTCTCTCTTCAGATGCTTGTGCTTCAGGAGTCTGGATTCGTTGACCTTCAAACATCGATTGTACTCCAGTGGCAAGTTTTATAAATACGTAACCTTCGCCTGCTGTCGTTTTACTAAAAACTTCGCTTCAGCCTCGTGTAAAGGAGGAGTTGTGATTTGGTATGCTGTCCCTCTGCACACTGTGTCATCTCATTCTCAGGAAGAATGATCATGTGTCAATGGGGAACGACTGATTGAAAATAGCAAATAACAAACTGACCACACAGATATGGCAAAATAATGCCTACAGTACCAATTTAGTCCTGCAGTGGGATCATCTACCAATACATGAAGCTTGTGGAATGGCATTCTCAGTACAACTGTCCAGTCTCATTACTGTGACCACCTGTCAAAAGCCTGAATAACCACCTTCTGCAGTGCAGACCGCTGCGAGGCGTGCAGAAAGACATTCAGTAAGGTTTTGGAAGGCACTAACAGGGATGTGGAACAATGCCAACTCCAAAGCTGTGCCCAGTTATGCTAAGTTTCTCGGATGAGGATCCGTGGGGCGAACAGCCTGTTCGAGATGGTCCCACAGATTCTCGATTGGGTTTAAATCTCGAGACTTTGGTGGCCAGGATAGTAAACTCCTCCTGGTACATTTCGTGCCGTTCACCTACTCTGAGAGCTGTGTGAAATGTTGCATTGTCCTCCTGGGAGATGCCATCGGCCGAGAAAAAATAAATTGCCTGTAGGGGTGGACATAGTCCCGAAGGATAGATGCGTATTTCTGTTAACCCACTGTACCTTTCAGAATGACGAGATCACCCAGGGAATGATATAAAAAGATTGCCTAGACTATAGTGCTCCCTTCTGCGGCCTGGACCCTTCTGACAATTGTTGCAGGGTGTTTGCTTTTAGATGTCACACTGAACACACCAACGGCCATCTGTCATCTGCAAAGGCCATCCATCACCACTCAGCAGACATCCAGTTGTGGTACTGGTGTGCAAATTCCAGCCTTTGTGACTGATGAAAGCAGTCAGTAGGGATGCATGAACAGGCACCTGCTGTGGAGACCCATATGCAGCAACGTTCACTGAATGATCATTGAGGAGACACTGTTGGTAACCCATTGGTCCATATGGGTGGTCTGTTGCTCAACAGTTACACGTCTGTTTGCTCATACACATCTCCATAGCTGTCACTAACCCCTGTTATCCATTGCCCATGGTGTACAACAGTTGCCTCGGCTCTGGTTTAGGATAGTGCCATTTTGCCATGCACAGTATACTTTAACCATGGCAGCACATGGACGGTTTACAAACTAAGCCATTTCAATAATGCTTCCACCTTTGGGCTGAAAGCAAGTGATCAAACCATTTTGGACATCAGATAAATCCATCCTTTTGTGTATTACGACAATGTTTATCCTATTTTCCGCATCATGCTGACAAACTTTATATAGCCTCCACTGCTAGTGCAGCTACCTGTCATCTGTGAGTGGTTATCGCACATTGATGTCGAACAGAAGTGGTAGTCACATTAAAGTGACATGCATTTTATATGCTGACATAAAGCCAATCTTCTGCTTTGTTGTAGAGCTGTCCACCAACCTAGCTGACAAAAAGCATTTTAAAATTTTGCGAACTGTTGGGCTCTATATCTAAGTACTGCCAAGTGAATGTCAATGAGCTCAGCTGCTTTCTTCCTATTACGTGGTCAACCATCCACTTGTAAAAGGCAGTGCATCATAAGTACATTTTTCCAAATGATTGTTGGATTTTAATACATGTAAGGTAACTGATGTGTTGATTTTATTATCGTGTGACACTACAGCATTTGAATCGACCTAGCCAGACAATATGAAGAAAACGGCATATCTGTTCATAAAATATCCAGACTTCACTTTTTAAAACTTTGTTTTTAATTTTACAAATATTGGTCTGTGTCCTCTCCAAAGAACTCCTCTTCCCTGCTTACACACTTTTTTCAGCATTATTTCCATTTCGCAAATTTAAACTGGATAACTTCATTCGGAATGGCCTTTAAGGTCTGTTAAGAGTTTGCTTGGTGTTATCAACTGTCTGGAAATGACATCCTTTAAAAACTGATTTTAATTTCGTAAATAAGGATAAAAAAAAACCATAAGAAGCCAGGTCTGCTGAGTAAGGAGGCTGTGGGAGAACAGTCATTTGATATTTGGCACAAAGCCAATGTAGTGATGCAGGTGGTGGTGGTATGTATAGCACGTGCAACAGCGAGGGCATCAGCGCCTGTACTGAACCAACAGAAGACAAGTGTGCACCGACAAAGCTAACAAGGAACCTCTTGAGTGCAAGGTTGCAAAAAACCAATGATATTTACAGCATTTGACACCCCACATATTGTCTACCATGCAACCACAATATTGGCTGCTATAGTCTGGGAGAAGAGTCTTTGGTATTGACAACTCGGTAGCGTCTTTCCGTTGCCTAGCGACCGCAGGCAGGCAGCCAATGACGGCCTGACTTTGAGCGGGTAGCAAGGGCCATGTTGCCGCTCTGAAACCCGGTCGCGCGCTAATGAAACTTACCAGTGTCTCGCGTGCAGGCGGTGCGGTCGTTCGTCGTTTGTCTGAAGTTGAATTCACAGTTTATTTCATTTTTGTTGTTTTTAGTGTTTCTTTGTTTCTGTTTCGTTGTAAACAATGTCTAGTGCGGCGGGTAGTACCAGCCCATCACAAGAAGTGAAACGGAGGAAGAAAAGGGTGCTACACACCCAGGCCCGTGAATTCGTATGCTCTGTGAGGGATTACTTTGAGAAAGAAAAGGACAAAGGTGGGCCCTTAATTTCTGTTGTTCAGGTTGTGAAGAGAACTGCAGCAGCATTGAAAATAAGTAAGAACACTGTTGTAAAGATAGGGAAAGAACATTATACTGTAGATTGTGACGAGAGTGGCACAACAAAGCTGCACACACCAGGAAAGAAGCGACCGAGAAATAAGCAGGTGACAGCTTTGGACGATTTTCAGAGAGACGCTATTCGTCGTCATATATACATCTATTATAAGAGAAGGGAACATCCCACTCTATCTAAATTACTGGTGTCGCTTCAGAAAGACGATCTTTTTAAAGGGAGCAAATTTTCATTGCGTACAGTGTTGAAAGACATAGGCTTCAGCTATTCACTGTTTGTTGTTGTTGTTGTGGTCTTCAGTCCTGAGACTGGTTTGATGCAGCTCTCCATGCTACTCTATCCTGTGCAAGCTTTTTCATCTCCCAGTACCTACTGCAACCTACATCCTTCTGAATCTGCTTAGTGTATTCATCTCTTGGTCTCCCTCTACGATTTTTACCCTCGACGCTGCCCTCCAATACTAAATTGGTGATCCCTTGATGCCTCAGAACATGTCCTACCAACCGATCCCTTCTTCTGGTCAAGTTGTGCCACAAACTTCTCTTCTCCCCAATCCTATTCAATACTTCCTCATTAGTTATGTGATCTACCCATCTGATCTTCAGCATTCTTCTGTAGCACCACATTTCGAAAGCTTCTATTCTCTTCTTGTCCAAACAATTTATCGTCCATGTTTCACTTCCATACATGGCTACACTCCATACAAATACTTTCAGAAATGACTTCCTGACACTTAAATCTATACTCGATGTTAACAAATTTCTCTTCTTCAGAAACGCTTTCCTTGCCATTGCCAGTCTACATTTTATATCCTCTCTACTTCGACCATCATGAGTTATTTTGCTCCCCAAATAGCAAAACTCCTTTACTACTTTAAGTGTCTCATTTCCTAATCTAATTCCTTCAACATCACCCGACTTAATTAGACTACATTCCATTATCCTTGGTTTGATTTTGTTGATGTTCATCTTATATCCTCCTTTCAAGACACTGTCCATTCCATTCAACTGCCCTTCCAAGTCCTTTGCTGTCTCTGACAGAATTACAATGTCATCGGTGAACCTCAAAGTTTTTACTTCTTCTCCATGAATTTTAATACCTACTCCGACCGAGCGAGGTGGCGCAGTGGTTAGCACACTGGACTCGCAGTCGGGAGGACGACGGTTCAATCCCGTCTCCGGCCATCCTGATTTAGGTTTTCCGTGATTTCCCTAAATCGCTTCAGGCAAATGGCGGGATGGTTCCTTTGAAAGGGCACGGCCGATTTCCTTCCCCATCCTTCCCTCACCCCGAGCTTGCACTCCGTCTCTAATGACCTCGTTGTCGACGGGACGTTAAACACTAATCTCCTCCTCCTCCTCCTCCTCTTACTCCGAAATTTTCTTTTGTTTCCTTTACTGCTTGCTCAATATACAGATTGAACAACATCGGGGAGAGGCTACAACCCTGTCTTACTCCCTTCCCAACCACTGCTTCCCTTTCATGTCCCTCGACTCTTATAACTGCCATCTGGTTTCTGTACAAATTGTAAAAAGCCTTTTGCTCCCTGTATTTTACCCCTGCCACCTTTAGAATTTGAAAGAGAGTATTCCAGTCAACATTGTCAAAAGCTTTCTCTAAGTCTACAAATGCTAGAAACGTAGGTTTGCCTTTCCTTAATCTTTCTTCTAAGATAAGTCGTAAGGTCAGTATTGCCTCACGTGTTCCAGTGTTTCTACGGAATCCAAACTGATCTTCCCCGAGGTTGGCTTCTACTAGTTTTTCCATTCGTCTGTAAAGTATTCGTGTTAGTATTTTGCAGCTGTGACTTATTAAACTGATAGTTCGGTAATTTTCACATCTGTCAACACCTGCTTTCTTTGGGATTGGAATTATTATATTCTTCTTGAAGTCTGAGGGTATTTCGCCTGTTTCATACATCTTGCTCACCAGATGGTAGAGTTTTGTCAGGACTGGCTCTCCCAAGGCCGTCAGTAGTTCCAATGGAATGTTGTCTACTCCGGGGGCCTTGTTTCGACTCAGGTCTTTCAGTGCTCTGTCAAACTCTTCACGCAGTATCATATCTCCCATTTCATCTTCATCTACATCCTCTTCCATTTCCATAATATTGTCCTCCAGTACATCGCCCTTGTATAGACCCTCTATATACTCCTTCCACCTTTCTGCTTTCCCTTCTTTGCTTAGAACTGGGTTTCCATCTGAGCTCTTGATATTCATACAAGTCGTTCTCTTATCTCCAAAGGTCTCTTTAATTTTCCTGTAGGCAGTATCTATCTTACCTCTAGTGAGATAGGCCTCTACATCCTTACATTTGTCCTCTAGCCATCCCTGCTTAGCCATTTTGCACTTCCTGTCGATCTCATTTTTGAGACGTTTGTATTCCTTTTTGCCTGCTTCATTTACTGCATTTTTATATTTTCTCCTTTCATCAATTAAATTCAATATTTCTTCTGTTACCCAAGGATTTCTACTAGCCCTCGTCTTTTTACCTACTTGATCCTCTGCTGCCTTCGCTACTTCATCCCTCAAAGCTACCCATTCTTCTTCTACTGTAGTTCTTTCCCCCATTCCTGTCAATTGTTCCCTTATGCTCTCCCTGAAACTCTGTACAACCTCTGGTTCTTTCAGTTTATCCAGGTCCCATCTCCTTAAATTCCCACCTTTTTGCAGTTTCTTCAGTTTTAATCTACAGGTCATAACCAATAGATTGTGGTCAGAGTCCACATCTGCCCCTGGAAATGTCTTACAATTTAAAACCTGGTTCCTAAATCTCTGTCTTACCATTATATAATCTATCTGGTACCTTTTAGTATCTCCAGGGTTCTTCCATGTATACAGCCTTCTTTCATGATTCTTAAACGAAGTGTTAGCTATGATTATGTTGTGCTCTGTGCAAAATTCTACCAGGCGGCTTCCTCTTTCATTTCTTAGCCCCAATCCATATTCACCTACTATGTTTCCTTCTCTCCCTTTTCCTAACTCGTATTCCAGTCACCCATCACTATTAAATTTTCGTCTCCCTTCACAATCTGAATAATTTCTTTTATTTCATCATACATTTCTTCAATTTCTTCGTCATCTGCAGAGCTAGTTGGCATATAAATTTGTAATACTGTAGTAGGTGTGGGCTTCGTATCTATCTTGGCCACAATAATGCGTTCACTATGCTGTTTGTAGTAGCTTACCCACATTCCTATTTTCCTATTCATTATTAAACCTACTCCTGCATTACCCCTATTTGATTTTGTGTTTATAACCCTGTAGTCACCTGACCAGAAGTCTTGTTCCTCCTGCCACCGAACTTCACCAATTCCCACTATATCTAACTTCAACCTATCCATTTCCCTTTTTAAATTTTCTAACCTACCTGCCCGATTAAGGGATCTGACATTCCACGCTCCGATCCGTAGAACGCCAGTTTTCTTTCTCCTGATAACGACATTCTCTTGAGTAGTCCCCGCCCGGAGATCCGAATGGGGGACTATTTTACCTCCGGAATATTTTACCCAAGAGGACGCCATCATCATTTAATCATACAGTAAAGCTGCATGCTCTCGGGAAAAATTACGGCTTTAGTTTCCCCTTGCTTTCAGCCTTCGCAGTACCAGCACAGCAAGGCCGTTTTGGTTATTATTACAAGGCCACATCAGTCAATCACCCAGACTGTTGCCCTTGCAACTACTTAAAAGGCTGCTGCCCCTCTTCAGGAACCACACGTTTGTCTGGCCTCTCAACAGATACCCCTCCGTTCTGGTTGCACCTACGGTACGGCTATCTGTATCGCTGAGGCTCGCAAGCCTCCCCACCAACGGCAAGGTCCATGGGGGGGATTCACTGTTTAACGGACGCAAAATATTAATGGAAAGGACGATGTAGTTGCATGGCGGTGCAGATTTCTGCGCAGGATCATGGGTGTGGAATTCGAAAGTATAGTGTGGTTAGATGAAACTTGGGTCAATGCCAGCCATTCTTTACATAGAGGCTGGAATGATGGAACGCCCGAGGGGACAATGGCAGTGCCTGTTGGCAAAGGAGGGCGTATTATTGTCTTACATGCAGGAACATCGAAAGGTTTTGTGCCATACTGCTTGAAAATGTTTCGGTCAAAAAAGACAGGAGATTACCATGAAGAAATGAACAGTGTAGTATTTCAAGAATGGTTCGAGACATCGCTTATGACGAATCTGACAAGTCCATCAGTGATTGTTATGGACAATGCGCCTTATCATTCCGTTGTTCACGATAAGGCACCAACCTTGGCAACAAAAAAAGACGATATCATTCAGTGGTTGAAACGGCGAAAAGTAGATTTCAGAGAAGATTTAAGGAAGGCGGAACTGCTCGAAATTGTGGCACAAAAGAAACCCCAATTTCCAACATATGTAATTGACGAGATTGCTAAAAGGCACAGGCATGAAATCGTTCGGCTTCCTCCATACCACTGTCACTTCAATGCAATTGAAGGAGTGTGGGCGCAGATAAATTACATTGCTGCAAACAATAAAAAATTCACGATCTCTGAAGTGGAAACTCTCCTTCCAGCAGCTATCAATAAAGTGACAAGCGAGACGTGGGCTACAATTGTAAACAGCACTGCAAGTGCCATCAGAGAGGCGGCCAAAACCGAAGGGGTTGTGGAAGAATGCATCGAAAATTTCATTATACATCTGGGAGAGAGCAGTGATAGTTCGAGTAGTGCTGAGGAAGACAATGTCAAATCAGATTCTGACAGTGATGTGAGTGGTGTTTTTCCATTACAGTAACTACAACGTATTCAGGAATGTACGGAGGGAGTTTGCTATCGATCTACAACCAGATCATCATATTGTGAGTACTTTCTTCAGATTATAACTCTTAATACACTGACCAATTATTCTGTAGCTTGTAGTAGAACAAATTAATAATGCTAATACTTTACAATGGAAACCAAAACTGCTAATGTTCAACAACCTGCGAAAATAGTTTTCATTTCAGTTGTGAAGTTTAACAAGTAACTTTATTATGTTTCAATATCTTAGATACTTGTACTAAATAGCTCTTATCAGTTTACGAGTTAATATATTTCAAGCATCAACTTTAAATAAATTCACGCGTACCAATACGACTTGTATTTTGTCTCGCTTTTATTTCTGCTGCTAGAGAATGCGTGTAGCAGACAGGGCGCCGCGTGCTGTGAGCCACGTTCGGCAACAGCGCCGTCTGCGCCGGAACTGTCAGTACCAATCACTCGTCTCACGGACTGTAATGGCAATAGGGGCTGGAATTGGAGGTATCCAATGGTGAGCACAGCATGAGGCTGTGGAGTGTAGTTGAACGGCTTAACGAGTAACTCACAACAGTGCTAGTCTTGCTGATACAAGGCAGAACAGTGGCAACAATAAACAAAGAAAACATTGCATTATATCAACAATGACAGTTGTCGAAGTTGACATTTCATTAGAAAGGAATACAAGAAATATCGCTGAGTGATAAAGAGTTAATGCAAGATAAATCAGGGGAATGTGTGGTGTCACATATTCTCAACTGTGCAGACAATGTACATAAGAACTGCAATGATGGCAGTAAGTGCTTAAGTGGGAGTGATATTTAAACAGGTGCTGAGCCATGTAGTTCATTATCCTTGTTGGACAGGGAGCCACAAATCCAGTCTCCAGTGAAACATAGTAGACAATTATTGTCCAAGGAGCAGGTACTAAACATGATTACATACATGGGAGATCATTCACAGTATATTAAAAAAATTATGAGCATATTTTGAATAAGTCTACTGCAAATGACCATGTAATGCATAAGAAAAACTATGGATAATTCGAGGGAGGACAAGGTGGACTTGTTACAAAAACTGGTATTAGCGCATTTCAAGGGTGCTCCGTACAATTTACAGGATGTGCATGATAGTGACTTACTATGTTATGAACATCAAATTGTGTGTGACATAGATTACAATGATTTCAAGGGAAACAGTGGATGGTTGCTCAGAAATGGAAGGCGTAAGATAACGAAAAGCATCAACTTTGCAATGCACAGCAAACTGCAAAATTGACCCAAA
Source organism: Schistocerca serialis cubense (assembly GCF_023864345.2). NCBI lineage: Eukaryota > Metazoa > Arthropoda > Insecta > Orthoptera > Acrididae > Schistocerca > Schistocerca serialis. Next base: position 480,394,821 of record NC_064639.1, on the reverse strand, counting down.
AATTTGTCAATGAGAAAAACAAACTTATCCCATTGTTCAGTAAAGAATTTGTTTTCAACTCTGACCAATCAAAATTTGAGGAGGAAATGCATACGAAAGGAACCTTGGAAATTAGATGTACCAAGTGAGCTATATCAAGATCAACTAACATCAGTGCCTTAACACATTCATATACTATTTGCTGACTGTTGGGCTGGATAGCACTAACTGGAAAGTTATTTACTGTTCTGCGACAAGTTGGAAGTGCTCTGCCCCCTATGATTCTTTAGCATTTGAATGTTCTTGAATGTCACAGCAAATAAGAGTGGGAAAATGGGCATAAGAGAACTAAGCTGTGATATGATCACTGCTTTTGGCCAATATCTGGTCAAAATAACTTGGTTTTGCTCGATTCCTGGTCTGTGTCTAAAAATTACACTCCTGTACAACAAACTATCCCTCATGAAAAGTGTGTGACACTACAGTTCATACCACCTTGAACCACTGGAAAAATTCAGCCTCTGAATGTTTTTTTTTTTTTTTATGCCTATAAAACATATCATCACACTATCTGCAGCTACACCTTAAAGGATAGCCAGTTTCATGGTAAGGTCCATGACAGCTTGTTTTGCATTTGGTTGCAGGCCATCACATTTCATCAATTCCCTGTTACACCAATATGCATTCTTTAAGAGTGGTTACCTAGCTGAATGTCCTGCACGGTTTGTGTCTTTGATCTTGATGGTGCGAACATTTATGATCACTGTGATGTGTCGTTTTTCATTTGGTGTTTATGGTGCAAGATAATGGTTTGTTTTGAACATTTCTTGAATGTTGATGCTGTCCACTTTATGAAGTGTAAGATCTCTGCACCTCCCAGACACTCATTTTCTGCCACCCTTATGATGCGCATGATGAGTCATTAGTAACTAATATCTTTTCTGTCATAATTGTTAACACAACACTTTCAAATGAGCCTTACTAATGATTGAACTTGTGACCTCAGGGGGTTCCTTGTGAGTGTGTGTATGCATTGTGGTGGTGCAAGAACCATGACCAACCCCGGCCTTTTTTTGGAATTTTTTTCATGTAACCTCTGCCAAAGTCCTAGACAGTAGAGTCCACACAGAATACCATGGCCTACAGATGCACAGATGGCAGGGCAAGCATGGGGAGAGTGGTAGCGGTGGGAGCTGCAGGCAGGCCACTGCGGGGGAAATGCCGAGTGCTGAAGGGTAGGTGCCATTCTAAACTGAAGCCACCCTCACATTTTTTGTAAATATTAAGCAGGTCGGATCAACGCCCACACTTGCATGGTGACCACTGAAAAAGATTGTCACCTCTGCTTTGGTTAGTATCTAAAAAGAATTGTGTTGAAAATGAAGCAATTTATTTTCGTCTGGCTTGTTAACCATCTGTAACTTTCAGAGAAGCATCACTAGCGGCGAATTTTGAGTAAAACCTCTTGTTGTCATGTTAAAATGTGCTTCCTGTGCCAAAATACAGCAGAGCTTGCATTAACATGTGCAGACGCAATTGTGAGAGAAATTTGAAACAGTGGTTTACTAAGCGAGGAAAAGTAAGGTCAGTTTTTTTTATGAAAAATACATCCTTGGTAGATATTAAATGTGTAATGTCTTCACTTATGTTGTTCCAAAAACCATAGCATTTCTCAGTTCACCAGCTACTGATGACTCTTAAAAATTACATTCTTTCATTGAAAAAGTCTGTCGTTAGGGGAATAACATGGTAGATAATGAAGTTCCGCATAATAATGATATGGAAAAATACTCTTCTCTTTGCATGCTGTCATTTGCCAAAATCTGATTTTGATATCTCAAACCATTTATGAAATATGAGGAATGTTGTGGTTATTTCACTCTGACTTTATCGCTGGCATGGCGTGATCAGAAATTAGTGTGCTACATCAGATCTATTTTCTCGAAATAGGTGACAGATAAGAGTCCTCCACCCAAGTCTAAAGAAAAATTCGATATGTTGGCTAAATTTCATATTCAGTAACATATTATGTTACATATACATGCAGCAAATGCAAAACCATAGCGTCCCCCATTTTTCACTGCAAACTTTTTCTAATTTCTCACAGTGTCTTACTTACACATAAATATCAAAGAAACTATGGCCATTAATGAAACAATGGGCACATCAGCATAAACCTGACATGTAAAGCTACGAGTAAAGCAGAAATTAATTTTTTTATCAAATTGTTTCTGTAAAATTGTTAGAGAAAGGCTGCAGGGTGTGTGCCTCGATTCTGTCATCACTGACAAGCTGAAAGGTGACAGGCAAAGTCGGCCTCCCCTTCCGAACAAATGAATGAACTCACCCAGTGCTTTGGACGAAAACTGGTCACTTCGCATTGGCCACTGCATCCTGTGTGGACAATACACATGATTCACTGTTTGACCATGAGGAAAGAATTCAAAATGTGCAGTTCCATTAAAGTCTAAAAGAAGAGAGAAGCTGTTTGACACTGGATTCAGACTGACGACTACTTTTGATCACGAAAACCATTTGTAACATTGGGTTGGGTGCAGAGCATCATCTTTGGAAGCTTGTTTGTTGAAATGTGTCTGTAAAAGTTTTCCCCAGTTTCACATAAAATTTTATGTTGCATCTTTGTTCCAGAAAATTGCACATGTCAAAAATCGCCACCAACAATTAAATACATTGGGCTCAGATAGCAATATCATGAAAACTAAATGAGATATCAACACTCCAAAAGCACATGGTAAATAGAAGAGGTAGTGAGCGAGGCAGTGCTGCCAGTCATGTACCACTAAATATCTCTACTGGAAATATCTCTACTGGCGTGTAGTTCAAAATGTTTGGTTATTTTTTTAACAGACCTCGTATATGTTTGTTTTTTGAAAGCAGATATCATTCAAACTGTGAGATGTGTGTGTTGATATTGTGCTGATTATTATGCTATAACCTAAATCAACCATTCCATTTATGAATGGTGCGTGGGAAGAAGGAGTATATGGACTCCAGTTCCAATGATTTTACTGTCCTGATAATCTCATGAGTAAGACGAAATGAAATGTTGTTTGACTCTTCTTGGAATTTTAGTAGTAAACTTTATCAAATTGTTTCTGTAAAATTGTTAGAGAAAGGCTGCAGGGTGTGTGCCTCGATTCTGTCATCACTGACAAGCTGAAAGGTGACAGGCAAAGTCGGCCTCCCCTTCCGAACAAATGAATGAACTCACCCAGTGCTTTGGACGAAAACTGGTCACTTCGCATTGGCCACTGCATCCTGTGTGGACAATACACATGATTCACTGTTTGACCATGAGGAAAGAATTCAAAATGTGCAGTTCCATTAAAGTCTAAAAGAAGAGAGAAGCTGTTTGACACTGGATTCAGACTGACGACTACTTTTGATCACGAAAACCATTTGTAACATTGGGTTGGGTGCAGAGCATCATCTTTGGAAGCTTGTTTGTTGAAATGTGTCTGTAAAAGTTTTCCCCAGTTTCACATAAAATTTTATGTTGCATCTTTGTTCCAGAAAATTGCACATGTCAAAAATCGCCACCAACAATTAAATACATTGGGCTCAGATAGCAATATCATGAAAACTAAATGAGATATCAACACTCCAAAAGCACATGGTAAATAGAAGAGGTAGTGAGCGAGGCAGTGCTGCCAGTCATGTACCACTAAATATCTCTACTGGAAATATCTCTACTGGCGTGTAGTTCAAAATGTTTGGTTATTTTTTTAACAGACCTCGTATATGTTTGTTTTTTGAAAGCAGATATCATTCAAACTGTGAGATGTGTGTGTTGATATTGTGCTGATTATTATGCTATAACCTAAATCAACCATTCCATTTATGAATGGTGCGTGGGAAGAAGGAGTATATGGACTCCAGTTCCAATGATTTTACTGTCCTGATAATCTCATGAGTAAGACGAAATGAAATGTTGTTTGACTCTTCTTGGAATTTTAGTAGTAAACTTCTTCCTGATGGACAATATCTCTCTAGCATCTATCACTGGAATTTGATAAACATCTCTGTAATGCCCTTGCACTTACTATAAGATCCCATAATGAAATGTGACACTCTTCTTTGGATCTTTCTTGTCTATCTGCTAACAGTCTCATAATAATACTTAGGAATGAGTTGAATGAGTGTCTTTTATGTCACTTGTTTTGTGGGCGAGTAGTATTTCCTTAGCATTCAGTGAATCCTCAGCTAGGCATCTCCTTTTCCTACACCCTGTTTCATGTGACCATCCCACTTTGGGTTGCTCCATATGTGTAGTCCCAGATATTTCACAGTTATTACTGTTTTCAGTGGTTTGTCATCAATAGCATAAACTATCAATGACAGGTCTTTCTGCCTATTTACGTGCAATAGGTTACATTTTCCCCCATGAACAATGGACCTTGCTGTTACTGGGGTGGCTTGCATGCCTGAATACAGATAGCTGTACCAATAGTTACAACCACAATGGAGGGGTATTTGTTGAGAAGGCAGTGGAGGGGTATTTGTTGAGAAGGCAGACAGATGAGTGGTTCCTGAAGAAGGGCAGCAGCTTTTTCAGTAGTTGCAAAGACAACAGTCTGGATGATTGTAACATCAGCGACAATGGCCTTGCTGTGCTAGTACTGGAGAAACTACAGCAGTAATTCTCCCAAGGGCATGCAGATTTACTGTATTGTTAAATGACAGTATGCTCTTGGGTAAAATATTCTGGGGGTAACATAGTCCCCCCTTTGGATCTGCACCTGGGGACTATGCAGGAGGATGTCAACATCAGGAAAACCAAAACTAGTGTTCTACAGGTTGGAGCATGGCAGGTAGATTAGAAAATTTAAAAATGTAATGGATAGGTTGAAATTAGATATAGTGGAAATTAGTGAAGTTGGGTGGCAGAAGGAACAGAACTTCTGGTAAGGTGAATACACGGTTATAGATGCAAAATCAAATAGTGGTAATGCAGGAGTAGGTTTAATAGTGAATGCAAAAATAGGAATGTGGATAAGGTACTACGAACAGCAGAGTGAACACATTATTGTGGCCAAGATAGACACGAAGACCACACCCATGACAGTGGTACAAGTTTATATGCCAATTAGCTCTGCAGATGATGAAGAGACTGAAGAAATGTATGATGAGATAAAATAAATTATTCATATAGATAAGGGAGACAAAAATTTAATTGTGATGGGGAACTGGAATTCCAAGGTAGGAAAAGGAGGAGAAGGAAAAATAGTAGGTGAATATAGAATGGAAGAAGGGAATGAAAGAGGAAGCCACCTGGTAGAATTTTGGACAAAGCATAATTTAATCATCACTAACACTTGATTTAAGAATCATGAACGAAGTTGTACACGTGAATGAGACTGGAGACACTGTAAGGTTTCAGATTGATTATATAATGGTGAAAGAGAGATTTCAGGATCAGATTTTAAACTGTAAGACCTTTCTAGGGGCAGGTGTGGTCTCTGACCATAATTTATTGGGGATGAACTGTAGATTAAAACTGAAGAAATTGCAAAAAGGTAGGGAATTAAGGAGATGAGACCTAGATAAATTGAACGAACAGGAGGTTGTTGAGAGTTTCAGAGGGAGCTTTAGGCAACAACTGACTAGAATGGGGGAAAGGAATCCAGTAGAACAAGAATGGGTAGCTTTGAGAGTTTAAATAATGAAGGCAGCAGAGGATCAAATAGGGAAAAAGACAAGGCATAGTAGAAATCCTTGGATATCACAGGACATATGGAATTTAACTGATGAAAGGTGAAAATATAAAAATGCAGCAAATTAGCAGGTGAGAGAGAACACAAATGTCTAAAAAGTGAGAATGACGGGAAGTGCAAGATGGCTAGGCAGGAATGACTAGATGAGAAATGTAAGGATTTAGTGTCATAATTATATCACTAGGGGAAATATAGATACCTCCTACAGCAAAATTAAAGAAACCTTTGGAGTAAAGAGAAGCAGCTGTATGAATACCGAGAGTTCACATGGGTAACAAGTACTAAGCAAAAAAGGGAAAGCAGGAAGGTGGGAGGACTATATAGAGGGCGTATACAAGAGAGGTAATATTGAAGATAATATTACAGAAAAGGAAGAGGACAGATGAAGATAAGATAGGAGATACAATATTGAAAAAAGAATGTGATTGAGCACTGAAAGATCTAAATCAAAACTAGGCCCCTGGAGTAGACAACATTCTGTCAGAGCTGTGGATAGCCTTGGAAGAACCAGCCATGACAAAACTATTCCTTTGGTGTGGCAGATGTGCGAAGCAAGTGAAATACTCTCAGATTTCAAGAGGGATGTAATAATTCCAATTGCAAAGAAAGCAGTTGCTGACAGGTGTGAGTATTATCGAACTAAGTCGTGGTTGCAAACTACTAACACAATTTTGTTACAGAAGAATGAAAAAGCTGGTAGAAGTTGACCGCACGGAAAATCAGTTTGGATTCCAGAGAAATGTAAGAACACACGAGGCAATACTGACCCCACAATTTCTCTTAGAAGATAGGGTAAGCAAACGCAAATCTACATTCATAGCATTTATAGACTTAAGCTTTCTCAGCTTTTGACAACATTGACTGGAATCCTCTCTTTGAAATTCTGAAGGTCGCTGTGGTTAAATATAGAATGAAAGGCAATTTACAACTTGTACAGCAACTACACAGCAGCTATGAGTTGAGGGTCATGAAAGGAGAGCAGTGGTTGAGAAGGGAGTGAGACAGCACTGTAGGCTATCCCTGATATTATTCAATCGGTACATTGAGTAAGCAGTAAAAGAAACCAAAGAAAAATTTGGAATAGGAATTAAAAGTTAGGGAGAAAAAATTAATATTTTGAGGTTTGCCAATTACATTGTAATTCTGTCAGAGACAGTAAAGGACCTGGAAGAGCAGGTGAGTGGAATGGACAGTGGCTTGAAAGAAAGATATAAGATGAATAGCAACAAAAGCAAAATGAGGATAATGGAATGTAGTAGAACTAAATCAGGTGATGCTGAGGGAATTAGATTAGGAAACAAGACACTTAAAGTGGTAGATGGGTTTTGCGATTTAGGCAGAAAAATAACTTATAATGGCTGAAGTAGTGACTGGCAATGACACGAATAATGTTTCTGAAGAACAGAAATTTTTTACCATCAGATATAGATTTTCGCATTAGAAAGTCTTTTCTGAAGGGATTTGTATGCAGTGTAGCCATATATGGAATTGGAACAAGGACAATAAACAGTTTAGCCAAGAAGAGAATAGATGCTTTTGAAATGTTGTGCTACAGAAGAAAGCTGAAGATTAGATGGGTAGATCGTGTAACTAATGGGGTGATACTGAACAGAATTTTGGCATAAAGAAATTTGTGATACGACTTGACCAAAACAAGGGATCAGTTGACAGGATATATTATGAGACATCAAGGGATCATCAGTTTAGTATTGGAAGAAAGTGTGGGGAATGAAAACCATAGATGGAATCCAAGAGATGACAATAGTAAGCAGATTCAGAAGGATGTAGGTTGCAGTAGTTATTTGGAGATGAAGAGCCTTGCACAGGATAGAGTAGCATCGAGTGCTACATCAAATCAGTCTTAGGACTGAAGACCACAACAACAACAACAACAACAGGCTACATTTATTTATGTTGAAGGTCAATTGACAATCCCTACGCCAACAATGTGCAGAGTTTTATATGTTAGGAAGTCCTGACTTCAGTTATGCAGAGGTCCAATATTCAGCAAACTTGTACTTTGCCCACTAAATGACACTGAGTGCAAAACTGCAATGAGTACTTCCCATAAGTTTGGAAAATGTCATCAATGTGGACATCACTATCTACGGCTCTCTAGATCTCATGGATGAACACTGTGAGCTCAGTTGTACAAAAGGCCACCATTCATTCAGATGCTGGAGACATTGTGGTGCTAGAGATATTCACATGAGAGAAACAGAACTCCTGATGCCCATTCCACCAGCAAAAAACAGAGGAACCTATTGTCCAATCAAAGCACACCAGAGGCAATCAGTACCTTGTACAATGCACTACACTGCCCTAAGAGCTTACCTAGAACCTGAGTAAGGAGGAAGGAGCAGATGGGGAAACTCAAGATTGTTTCACAATGAATGTTGAAACAGTTGTGAGATTTCATGACAGACATCCACAAGTCAACATATGTTACATTTTACATCTTTCTTCAAACTAGCACTGAACTGATACATCTGCCTGACAGGGCAGGATGCGAGTTCAATCTCAGATTTTTTAAACTGTTTATGGTAGGTGGGGGTGCAGTTGCTCTCTCCTGCCACTCACTGGGTAAACTCTTGCACCACTCCATCAGCCCCAGACTGTGTCATATTGGTTTGAGAAACACTACACAGACATGAGTGGTGTTCATTCGGCACACCACATCAGCTGACCTCAACCCTGTTGTCTACATCTGTGATGCCACCAAGTGAGATGAGTGCCCTTGAGTTGCTAGTGGTGGCTACATAGTCATAAGTGATGACTGCTCCACATTTTCTGGTCTTGGGGGTCCATGTTACCATCATCATAGTGAAACAAATGAGGTCCTAAGTGAAACAAGCTATGGAAAAACAACAGGCAACTATTATGTGCTTTTTTGATTTTAGAAAGCTTTTGACACTGTTGACTTTGACACTCTACTTGCTACACTCAAAAGTCAATTTTTTTTTTCTAGTACTGTAAAATGGTTCTACTCATACTGATATCCCATCAACAGTGTGTGATCATTGGAACTAAAAGGTCAAAATGGAAGGATATAGTATCAGGAGCCCACAAGGATCAGTACTGGGCCCACTACCTTTCTCCGGATACGTTAATGATGCGTCAATTATTCTTTCCCATTGCAAGTGTGACCTATACGCTGATGGCCTTCAGTTATATCTAAGTGTAAGGCCTACACAGTTGTGCACAGCCATCCAGGAAGTAAATACTGATTGGCTTGTCTTATCTGAGTGGGTGCAGGGCATAGGTCTGAATCTTAACCCATTTAAAATGCAAGCAATCTTAATCACTCACACAAGGCTTATTACCATACAGTTCAGAAAAATTCTTCCACCTTTAATCTTAAATGGCACGGAAATAACCTTTTCCTCATCTGCAAAGAACTTGGTGTTAACTCTGGACCATCACTTACATTGGACTGAAAACACAACTGGAGTCTGTAAGAAGGTGCAAGCATCACTACATGCACTACAGAAATATAACAAGTTTTTCCTTTTGAGCTTAAAAAGAAGCTCATAGAGTCACTAATACTCCTCATACTTGACTATGGTGATGCTATTCTTCATGGGCTTATGTATGAAAGCTTGTGTATGCTAGAACTGGTGATGAATGCTTGTGTGTGATGCATTTGTAACATATGCTATATTTACCATATCATACCTGTCTACGAACAATTACCATGGCTGCAAGCCGATACATGTAAAGACTACAATGCTCTATTGTCTTCTCAGGCTCTTGTTTAACTTTCTTACACTATACTATCTGACCAGTACAGCAGAAATACTTGTACCAAACAAAGTAAAATACTCTCTATACCATCACGTAACTCTTAAATAATTTTTTATTTCAAGAGCCTGACTTTGGAACAATCTTCCTAAAAAATCAGAGAAATTAAATTTCTTCCAAATTTCAAAAGACAGTTAATGGCCCACCTTCTGACACAACAGCCATCTCTCCCATAAACTAGTCTGCAGCCCACTCTCGTCAGTCCTCCCTCTCCCATAACTTTTCCCTCCCCCTTGTTGGCAGAGTTCTTTATTTCAACTCTGTTCTGTCTTAACAGTCGCTATCACAGTCAGTCATTTCAATCTTCTCTTCTTACTTTATCCCGCCTGCTTCTGTAATACATGTGCTATACTGATCTATATCATTCTCAATGTCCTTTACTATTGTTATCATTAATAATGTCAGTTATTATTATTATTGTTCCCTTGAATGCTTTTGAAATATCTTTGGTATGAATTGTTCAAATTCAGATGTAAGAGAGGGCCTTAAGGCACTAATATGGTCAGACTACATAAGCAATAAATAAATGCTACTAGGCTAATGAGAAAATTCAATTGCTTATAAGGTTATACAGGAACAGATAATGAAAACTTATGAATCAGATGGTAGTGCAGGAACTCTGTTAGCATACACTATGCTGCGTGGCAGTACAGAACTATTTCTTTACAGCAGCTGTTGAAAATATTAGTTGCCACTGTTCCAATGAGTTGTACAGCACTGCAGCATGGGCTGTCAAGCATAGTCAACAATCTCAGAAGATTGGCATACATATTTAGCAGCAAGCTAGTTTACTTGATTCATCTGGATGTGAGGTCATTGTAGGTGTAATGTTGTCAGTATCTGCGATTTTGTCTTACAACACGTTAGAGAAAATGTGTTGCAAGAGCTGTTGTCAATATCTGCAATTTTGTCTTACAACACGTTAGAGAAAATGTGTTGCAAGAGCTTCAAACTGGCATGACACACTTTGTCAGTAAAGTTTGTGGTATTGTTCTCAGTTTTGTAATTGAGTTTGCAGTCTAAACTGTTAACAGCACACCGTGTTATATTACATGGTGTAGCTTATGAATTCCTTTCTACAAGGAAGTAAATAGCTGTAAATTCTAGAAATGGGCTAGAGGATTTCTGTGTTTTGAGAGTCATTATTCACAGTGTTCTTACATAAGTATAACATGCTGCTGAGATGTCTGCACCCAGGTGCCAGTACCTTTTTGATCTCTTTATTTCAGATTTATTTGCCGGTAGACAACTGTTGTGTTGTATAGGCATCGTCAGATGTCAGTATTAACACTATACTTATCAGCTGGTGCCTGATCCTTGAGTCTTGTGGAGACTATGATATTGAGTATTATCAAATAGATTGTCCGCTTGATCTGAAACTCAGCTCAAGGAACAAATAGGCTGGACAAAGTAATAACATCACATTGACACAAATGCTTCATCTCCTTAGACTTGTTTTCTGACTTATATGTAAACACCACTATTTTCTTCTGCTTTACACACCAGTGGAAATTTTTTCCAAGCAGCCATGATGCTTGTGATTGTTGTGTTATGTTAATCTAATGTTACATCAAATCATGTGTACTTCAAATAAGAGAAAATTATCAGTTTATACATATTTGCTGATGAAAACAGTGGGAAATCTGCTAGGAGTATTTAGAACTACCACAGTCTAGGACTCCTGCATGAAAGCACATTGTGTTTTGAGATTCTTTTTTTTTTTTTTTTTTTTTTTTTGGAACATAGTAAAATTATGTGCTGCATTCCATATGGAAGCTTGCTGTGCTTGATACACTTACAGTGAGGTTATTAGATATCTCATAGGAGTTTGTGCCATGACAATAATTAAATACACATATATGTGTTTAATTTTCAGAATTGTGATTTTATATCAGCCATACAATTGTTGTGTCACAGCAGGGCACATTGTAGGAGTTCTTGGCAAATTTCACCATCTGTTCTACATTAGGACATAAAATGAATGTTTGGGTAAGTATAGGCACAACTTGAGTGACTTGGTTGTGCCACCATTGCCTCAGTTGCCTGGTGTCACTATATCTTATAATTTTTGTCAGATGTATGGTCATAATTCCCATTATATAATCTCCAATTGAAGTTTCTACATTTGAAAGTGATGACATAGTTCATTGAAACTGGTAATGTAATCCTTTCTTTTCTTTTTAAAGAAAAAAATTATGTACTGTGACATGGCTTCATTACTGCAGTGTCAAATAAACTTTTAAATTATATTTTAGTCACACTTCTTATGACAATCATGTCAGAATTACAGTGAATTACTTTTTTATGGTTTTACTAAACCCCCTATGACCAATTTCCTTGTCTTTTTACCTACTTGATCCACTGGTGCCTTCACTATGTCATCTCTCAAAGGTATCATTTTTCTTCTACTGAATTTATTTATCCTGTTCTTGTCAATTGTTTAGTAATGCTCCCTCTTAAACTCCCTACAACCTCTGGTTCTTTCAGTTTATCCAGGTCCCGTCTCCTTAAATTCAAACATTTCTGCAGCTTCTTCAGTTTTAATCTGCAGTTCATAATCAATAAATTGTGGTCGGAGTCCACATCTGCTTCTGGTAATGTCTCACAATTTAAAACATCGTTCCGAAATCTCTGTCTTACCATTATATAATCAATCTGAAACCTTCCGTTGTCTTTAGGTCTCTTCCATAAATACAACCTTCTTTCATGATTATTAAACCAAGTGTTAGATTAAGTTATGCTCTGTGCAAATTTCTACCAGTGGCTTCCTCTTTCATTCCTTACCCCCAGTCCATATTCATCTACTACTTTTCCTTCTCTTCCTTTTTCTACCATCAAATTCCAGTCCTCCATCACTATTAAATTTTCGCCTCCCTTAACTATTTGTATAATTTCTTTTATCTCATCATATATTTCTTGAATCTCTTCATCATCTGCGGAGCTAGTTGACATATAAACTTGTACTACTGTGGCAGGTGTGGGCTTCGTGTCTATCTTGGCTACAATAATGCATTCACTATGCTGTTCATAGTAGCTTATCTGCTTTCATATTTGCTCATACATTATTAACCCTACTCTTGCATTACCTCTAGTTGATTTTGTATTTATCACCCTGTATCCATCTGGCCTCCTGCCACCAAACTTCACTGATTCTCACTATATTTAACTTAAACCTATCCATTTCCCTTTTTAAATTTTCTAACCTACTTTCCTGATTAAGGGGTCCGACATTCTACGCTCCGATCTGTAGTGCATCAGTTTTGTTTCTCCTGATAACGACATCCCCCTGAGTGTAAGACGTAGAGGCCATTATAAATAAATCTTTCTGCAGTAGTAAGAAGAAGGACATGTGAGGAGCAGCTGATTAGTTAAGAAATTATTCTGAAACTGACCTGAAATTATTTAGTGTCAGCATGAAAATTAAAATGAAACTGGCAATTTTAGCCCCACTTTTCCTGAGTTTGATTTCAATGTCCCACCACTGCTTCACCTTTCTCAGTGAATCAGATAATTATATGGCGAAGAACATATAAATCTTCATATTGTAGCAGTACAACAACACATAAATACTGGACCATTTAATAATTCTGTGTGTCATGTCACCACCAGCCTCTGCAGCATGTTGCGGCGCATGTGAAATGTTTTCTAGGGCTGCTGCAGTATGAAAATATGAATATATTTCTGTGATGACCACATGACCACTGACGTCAGCATGACGAGCCACAGAATGTCACTGAACTATACACATATGAAATCCCAACATTCACAAAATTTTGTACTTTTTTTCCTTATAGCATCTTTACCATTATTTTCTTTCTGGCACTTTGAAATACCCAGACACTGTAGGTGTTATTGTTATCTGCAACAGTGTGATTTCACAAAAGATAAAGCCAGAGCAGAAAAGAATATGCTATCTAAACTGCATATATAGTGTAGCTACAGTGTCATCATGCTGCACTAATGATGGTTTCATTGTAAAGTAGAGGTGTACAAGTAATCATCAAATTAACTGAAGGGTCATTCCATGTCAAGCGTCCCAGTTTAGGAGATGCTCCCAGCTTGACCATCTTCAATTTTGATGAAATTTGTACAGTATTACCTGAGTGCCCTACATGAACTTACGCAAAGTTGCAGGCTCACCTGTAGAGCCACTTTTGTGATCACTTACCGAGACCGAAAAGTTACGAAGAAATCTTCAAGCTTGGCATTCCACTGTTCCCAATGTAAATGAGCTAGACTCTTGCTTCTGGGTGTAGTTGGAACAACTTTTTGTGCTCTGCACACAAATGATGGAAGTAGAGTTCAGAAAGCAATGCATTTGGCATAATCTCAGTTCAAAGTGGGCAACAAATCATGTCGCAAGAAATTTGTCCCAAACTTGCACGAGGCATAAGTAGTGGAGAAAATGTGCTAAGGGTCTGGTCTTTTGCCAAACTACTATCTGTCTGGGTGTTAAGTATATCACAAATTTGGACCTAGCTTGTGTGTTTAGTTAAATTTAGCAATTTACAGGACCTTAGCACAGTAATTAAACACACAAGCCAGGCCCAAATTTAGCAAATTTACAGGAGCTTAGCACAGTAATTAAATACACAAGCCAGGCCCAAATTTGGGATATACTAAACACACACGCAGACAGTAGTTTGGCAAAAGACCAGGTCCATAGCGCACTTTCTCCACTACTTACGCCTCATTAAAGTATGGAACAAATTTCTCGCAACATGATTTGTTGCCCTCTTTGAACTGAGATTATTCCAAATGCATTTCTTTCTGAACTCTACTTCCATCATTTGCGTGTAGAGCACGAAACATTGTGTCACTATACCAAGAAACAAGAGTCTAGCTCTTTTACATTAGGAACAGTGGAATGCCAAACTTGAAGATTTCTTCGCGACTTTTTGGTCTCAGAAAAACTGGTCTTCACAAAAGTGGTGCTAGCACCTCAACTAAGTTACAGGTGAGCCTGAAACTTGGCATAAGTTCATGTAGGGCCCTCGGGTACATGGTTGAGCTGGGAGCCCTAGGACACTTCACGTGGAATGACCCTGAATGTAATTGGTACTGTTGAGCTATTTACTTATAAAAAAGTATTTATGTAATCATTACTGATTTGTATTATATATATATAGCATATTGCATATGTTGTTACTAAAGAAGAATAACTACACAGGTCTCCTGAATGAATTTTTCCATCTGCAGCAAAGTGTGTTCTGGACGAAGACTCAAACTTTCAGGACCTTTGCTTTTCACAGGCAAGTGCTCTGCCTACTGAGATACCCAAGCACCACATACATCTTGTCCTCACAGCTTTACTTCCACCAGTACCTCATCTCCTACCTTCCAAACTTCACAGTGGTTGATCTGCATAACTTGTGGGACTATCACTCCTGGAAGAAAGGATATTTTGGAGACATGGCGTAGCTACAGCCTGCGTTATTGTTTCCACTCTGCAATGCAAAGTGAAAAATTCATTCTGGAACTGTCCCCCAGGCTGTGGCTAAGACACTTTCCTGCACTATCCTTTCTTCCAGGATTGTTAACCCTGCAAACTACGCAGGAGACCTTCTCTGAACTTTGGAAGGTAGGAGATGAGGTACTGGTGGATCAAAGCTGTAAGACTGGGTCGTGAGCATGCTTTGGTAGCGCAGTTGGTAGAGCACTTGTCCGCAAAAGGCAAAGTTCCCAAGTTCGAGTCTTGGTCTGGCACACAGTTTTAATTAGTCAGAAAGTTTCAAGTACACAAGTGTGTGTTGATAAATTAATAGTGGCGCCATTTAGGGAGAGGAGAGGGAGAGGGACTTTGTTTTAAATCAGTATTGGGAGTGGGTGGATTATTATTCAACATCATAATCATCAGCTATGCTGGACAAAGGCCTCCTGTACAGTTTTCAGTGCTTTATGGCCTTCAGTTATACATATCCAAGTTACTTCTACATGTTTTTTAACGTCATCTAGCTCCTTAAATTAGGTCATCATTTTGGTCTCTTAGAATCCAAAAATGAGCTTTGTTGGTCCATCTTCACCCATACACCTGACTAAATGTCTTGCTTATGTGTTGCTTACACATTATTTTAGTCTTATTGATCTGCAAGGCTACTTACAGATAAGGTCTTCCATTTGTTGTTGAAGTTTATGACACTAGAGGCAAATAGCACAATATCATCAGCTTTTAAAGTTGGTTTAGATATGTTAACAGATATTCCTTCCTTCATTTACCTTGTTTACGGACATGAAAATTTCACTTACGGCTGCTAACAATAGTTTTGGTGACATGGTATCTGTTGCCGGCCGGAGCGGCCGTGCAGTTCTGGGCGCTACAGTCTGGAGCCGAGCGACCGCTGCGGTCACAGGTTCGAATCCTGCCTCGGGCATGGATGTGTGTGATGTCCTTAGGTTAGTTAGGTTTAATTAGTTCTAAGTTCTAGGCGACTGATGACCTCAGAAGTTGAGTCGCATAGTGCTCAGAGCCATGGTATCTGTCTGACTGACTCCATTATGAATCCTGAATTTGCTACTATCCTGACATTGGATTCTCTATGCATTTTTCGCAGAGGCTGTTTGTATGATTTTGTTGAAACTGAGTCAAAAACTTTCTCAATATCTATGACTCTCAAGTGAAGTGGAAACTCATAGTCGTTCCTTTACATTTATAGCTTGGAACTGGTCCATTGTATCATGTTCACTTCAAAACCAATTTGTTTCTTTTCTTTGTTAAAATCCAATGTTGCCCATGCCATGCAGCTAGTGATAATTCAGGTGAATATGTACTTTTTTATGGACGATTCTGAGGAGAGAGCCCCAGAGTCAGCAGCTGTTTAACCCTTCAGTTTCTGGAGGTCTGCTGATGACATGCTCATAGTATAGCCCAATGCAGAGGACAACTTAATGGAGGTTTTGCACCATCTCAATGTCATACATAAGAACATGCAATTTACCATGGGAGCACAGAAATATCATTGTTTGTTGCTCTTGGATATTCTGGTTAGATAGAAGAATCGTGGCTCTCTGGGTCATTCAGGTTATCGTAAGCTCACTCCTCACAGACCAGTATTTACAGTCTTCAAATTGTCAGCATCCATTACATGCTATGAGTGTGCCTAAGACACTCGCACATATGGCATACACAGTTTGTGAAGCTGAGTTTGCCTAAGGATATAGCCCATATAAGAGCACTCTTCAGGGAAAATGAATAGTCTGCCCAGCAAATCAACAGGGTGCCCAGCAAATCAACAGGGCGCTATCAGTTAATGCAAAAAATTGACAATCGGATAAGGAGACTAATACACCAGCAAATTATATTGCTTTTCTTTGATTTGTTGGCAACATCTCATTCAATATCTGTAGTCTACTCTTGAAATTTCAAGTTAAAGTACTTTTCCATCCACTGTATAAGATTGCAGACCACCTTGGATTGGTGAAAGACAATTTATTATTGTGGAAGGCTAGAATACATAAAATACTTTGCCAGAGTGGTATGTCTTATGTAGATCAGACCACAAGCACAGTGGAATAACTTGCAAATAATATCAATGCTGCACTCACTTTGTGCAACCAATGAAGTCTGCCACTGCTGGACATTGTATGTTCACCAGGCATAGCATGGAGTATGGTGAAACAACAATTTTGTCTAGTGCAATTTTCTTTTGGGATCCCATTATTCTTAAAAAAATGGAAGGAAGATTTAGGTTTAGCACCCCGTCAACAACAGCATCGTTTGAGATGGAACACCAGCTCAATTTGTGGAAGGAAATTGGTCATGCTCTTCCAAAGGTACCATTCTGGTATTTGCCTCAACCCTTTCAAAAATGCAGCTTTTATAGCAACTCAGTGAAGTTAAGTTTTTTGGTACTGTATTAGGATTACGATCAACTGAGTATACTTATTTTGCAAAAACTTCATTTTTGTGATTTAGGACCAAAAACAATGGTGGTACGTATATCTCCCACAGCCTTTTGTGAGTTGTTAAACAATTGTGGTAAGTGTTTTTCTCACTTTCTTTTTGTGAACTGCTATGTGTTGCCATTGCAGGTAAAAAATATATAAAAAAACAGCATTTTGTGTTTTATTTTATTGATCACACTATGAAAACAATCCTATAAAATTTATCACAAAATAAAGAAATGAGTTGGTACAAGTCACAATAATCTGTACTGAGAAATGGAAGCAGTGTGTTCTGACTGAAACAGAAACTGGCTGTCATAGCAATGTACACCATCAGGCACATCTGAGATAAGACATAGTCCCAAGATCATTGTAAAATGACTAAGTTGGTAGCAATTATGCTACCCAAAGTTCACAGAAGAAATATTAAGTTTCTTGTAAGTATACTTCTCAAGTCTCATGGAGAAACTACTTAAATGGTAAGCATACTTTCCAGTGGCCAGTAAAACAATGTTATTTAATAGTATGTCTATTTCCAATGGTCCTAAAAGTTATATTTCATAACAAACAAGGCCTACAGCTGGTGTAGCGGATTACCACCACATGCCAGGAATGTAGAGAAGTGGTGTGACACATTCCCTTGTGTGTAGTAAAGAAATACAATTACTGGTAAGTATGCTTCCCACGGCCTGCAAAACTGTTAGGTGATTTACAAAAATTATGGAAAACCAAAATCTGGATAGCAGTTTTAGCTGCTGTTCTCCAAAATGAGATCAGTGTCTTACTACTGTGCCATCTCATTTGGTCCCATTATTGAAGAGTACATGGAAATATACACGGGAGAAAACCTTATCGACAAGGACAAAGGCTATAAACTGGGTAACACGCGAAATCCTATTATTTCCAGGATTTGTTCTCAGCAAAGACGACAGTGTTTAGTTATCATTGCTGCCACTGCTAAACCTTCATACGATGACTTTTAAACATGTTTCACATGAGACACCAGTGGTACATGTACAATATACATTATTTGATCTGCACAAAAACATAAATTAAAATTTATTTAAATAAAGCTATATTACAAATACTGTATCAAAACTATAGCTATGTACAAGATGAAAATCATAAATAGCATTCAATCCTCAAACAATTCTTTTCCATGACAAAAGCACACTTTCACATATATTTATGCCCTCCATGGTACGTAGTCAGCCATACACATGGTCAAAAACAAATTTATGAGAACTATGAAACACGTCTGAAAGAAAAATTATAGACATAAATTACACATGTAAGTAACAAAAGGCATTTGGCATTGTGAGTCACTACCAACTCCATCAAATTCAAGCACAAATCATATCAAGAAAGATACTTCATTGAATACTGGTACCCATTGTGCTGTAGCAAATAATATAATTTTCACAACACTAGTGTAGAATCAGTAGAACAAAAAATCAGTTCATGTTGCAAATTATAGAGTGTAGAGGACCGGGCTTCAGGTCACTCCACATGTCTGCAACATCACATACTTCCATAACTCAAGGTGTGCTCCCTAGAAAATATTCCTCATGTGTCTCATAATGTAACTCCCAGGTCATTGTCACAAAGATGAGTAATGACGAGCCTACTTAGACTTACTGTCTCTACAATGAAACAATGACTTTAGTACGCAAGAAACCATTCAAGATAATAAAAATGTGATAAAAATACTTTGTTTTGAGACTACCATAATACATTACTCAAATGATTGACAGAAGAAAAGGGGTTGACTGAGAAGAATATTACATCCTAAAACAAGTAAAATATTTTGATAAATGAAGCTTGTTCTCTATTACAAACAATTACATAAATCACAGTATACTCAGACTCTAACCAACAAAAATTACATACTATCAGGTACATTCAACTTAGTGATTGTATTCTAAGATATGCTAGTTAAAATGCTTTCTGGCAGAATGTATATCACATGGATGTGTATTTCATAATTTATGTAAACTTACTAAATAATTAAGAAGAGCAATGTTACTTTTTACTGACACAGAATTAATACTGATGACTTCCTCCATCTCTGTAAAATCAAGAAGCAAGAATATAATGGAATCATTGAAAAGAGGTTGGATTACTAATCCATGTACATGCAGTCATAGCAGGAACGGTGTGGGATAATCTACAAATAAGGATGTAATGATTGGTTGCATTACGGTATTACAAGATACGCTTAAGCATATTACTGAAAAGCATAGATGAATGTAGTACTGGAATGAGCATCACAGCACTGACAAAACTAGAAGCAGCTATGACAGGGTCTACTCCAAGCTTCAATATTACTACTACTACTACTACTACTACTAATAATAATAATAATAAAACAAAGGAGTTCCTACGAAGCAAAAACTCAAAGACTACAACAGAATGTCCAAAACTTGAAAAGGATGAAAAGACACAACATATTCAATATCTGTGATTAAACATATGGCTGCTTTATGAGAATATATCGTTTTGCTAAAACCACTTTCAGTAAAACATACTGAGACAGGCAAGAGATGAATACTTAGAAATCAAACTAACTCCTCGCTAGAATGATACTGAAAGCACATTAACTTCCATTTTCTAATGATACATCAAGGGTCTAGAAGTTTGCATATTTAATGACTGTTCATCTTTATGGTGTTCTTGATAACCTAACATAAAATAAGATGTAAAATGAAAATGTCACAAAAAAGAACACATGAGAAAAGAACTGCAGGCAGTAATTATCGCACATGAAAAAAATAATCATTACAAAAGTGTAAGAGCCCAGCCAAAATTACAATGGGAGCACCACTTTACAAGTGAAGAACACACAGGTGAGCTGCAAATTTCTAACAGAAATTTTGACATCCACTTTAAAATACAGAAGTGTATCTGTACTGACATCAAACTTTTGTGGGAAATATATAACATTTACTGAAAATGGCTATTGGGTAGAAATATTATGGACTAACATTACCCACTTAAATAGGTACGGCAAAAGGATAAAGAAATTATTCTGACAGGGTAATGCCCTGAATGAAGCCTTTCAAAATGCCAACATAGTTTGCATTAATGTAAGGTGTTTGAAACCAAATTCCTTAAACTTATAGTAAAAGTATTGCACATTAAAGTTTTGTACAGAATGATAATTCAGGAAATTATCTTAGAAGTTTATTTCACAGTGAATCACCCAGTGAAAGGAACATAACTTCACTAAAAGTATTGCACATTAAAATTTTGTACGGAATGATAATTCTGTAAATTATCTAAGAAGTTGATTTTACATGGAATCACACAGTCAAAGCAAAGGAACATAACTTTATTTTCGGGGTAACAGAAAATATCACATTACTGCTGGATTTTCCTTCCAGTAAAGGCTGTAACCCGCAGCTTTCTTCTGACACACACATTATTGCAAGATATAGTAACTATAACATTTAATGATAACATACACAACAAGCAGATTCTATTTGTAAGAATAGTTCAGTGACTACAGTGGATACCCATAACTACTTGCATAGCTAGTGCCAGGCCTTGCACCCGTGCCCAGTCCTTCTTCTTCCTCAACTTCTTCATCTCCTATTTCATGAACAGGCTGTGTACTTGGAGAGGGTAAACCTAGTCCATTTGCAATTGCTTCTAGTGTACTGATTGACACATAACGTGCTGGTGGATCGCCTAAACAAAAGAAAATAACTAATCAGTTATACAACTATGTTGCACATATTAGGTTCTGATTGATTATTTTGTGTTGTTGTTGTTATGGTTTTCAGTCCAGAGACTGGTTTGATGCAGCTCTCCATGCTACTCTATCCTGTGCAAGCTTCTTCATTTCCCAGACCTACTGCAACCTACATCCTTCTGAAACTGCTTAGTGCATTCATCTCTTGGTCTCCCTCTACAATTTTTTACTCTCCACACTGCTCCAATACTAAAGTGGTGATCCCTTGATGCCTCAGAACATGTCCTACCGACTGATCCCTTCTTCTAGTCAAGTTGTGCCACAAATTTTTCTTCTCCCCAATTCTATTCAGTACCTCCCCATTAGTTATGTGATCTACCCATCTAATCTTCAGCATTCTTCTAATCTTCAGCATTCTTCTGTAGCACCACATTTCGAAAGCTTTTATTCTCTTCTTGTACAAACTATTTATTGTCCATGTTTCATTTCCATACATGGCCATGGCTACACTCGTAACAAATACTTTCCAAAATGACTTCCTGACACTTAAATCTATACTTGATGTTAACAAATTTCTCTTCTTCAGAAACGCTTTCCTTGCCATTGCCAGTCTACATTTTATATCCTCTCTACTTTGACCCTCATTTGTTATTTTTCTCCCCAAATAGCAAAACCCATTTACTACTTTAAGTGTCTCATTTCCTAATCTAATTCCCTCAGCATTACCCGAGTTAACTCGACTACATTCCATTATCCTCATTTTGCTTTTGTTGATGTTCATCTCACATCCTCGTTTCTGTGTCCATTCCATTCAACTGCTCTTCCAGGGCCTTTGCTGTCTCTGACAGAATTACAATGTCATCAGCGAACCTCAAAGTTTTTATTTCTTCTCCGTGGATTTTAATTCCTACTCCAAATTTTTCTTTTGTTTTCTTTACTGCTTGCTCAATGTACAGATTGAATAACATCAGGGATAGGCTACAATCCTGTCTCACTCCCTTCCCAGCCACTACTTCCCATTCATGCCCCTCGACTCATATAACTGCCATCTGGTTTCTGTACAAATTGTAAATTGCTTTTCCCTCCCTGTCTTTTATCCCTGCCACCTTGAGAATTTGAAAGAGAGTGTTCCAGTCAACAATGTCATAAGCTTTCTCTAAGTCTACAAACGCTAGAAATGTAGGTTTGCCTTTCCTTAATCTATCTTCTAAGATAAGTCGTAGGGTCAGTACTGCCTCACGTGTTCCAACATTTCTACGGAATCCAAACTGATCTTCCCCAAGGTCAGCATCTACCAGTTTTTCCATTCGTCTGCAAAGAATTTGTGTTAGTATTTTGCAACCGTGATTTATTAAACTGATAGTTCGGTAATTTTCACACCTGCTTTCTTTGGGATTGGAATTATTATATTCTTCTTGAAGTCTGAGGGTATTTCGCCTGTTTCATACATCTTGCTCACCAGATGCTAAAGTTTTGTCAGGTCTGGCTCTCCCAAGGCTTCAATAGTTCTAGTGGAATGTTGTCTACTCCCAGGTCCATGTTTTGCCTTAGGTCTTTCAGTGCTGTATCAAATTCTTCACGCAGTATCATATCTCCCTTTTCCGGCTCTACACACACCCGGCTGAAGCCAGTGACTCATACAGCAAGACTATTTACATATTCTGACAACCAGCAGCACCACATATGGGCTATTCCATCTCAAATTGGATGAAAAATGACAACACTGACCTTTTATTTTCGAAAATCATTAATATTTCTTTACATGCGTCAGATACAGTAAAAAAGAACACCCTTCATAATGTTAGCTCTTAAATGTTTACTAGATTTAGAATTAAAATTTGATAAAGTTTGCATTATTTTCCAAATGCAACAATTTGTCTGCTGTGTAAATCATGAACCTCATTTCAGATTTCAGTGAACTATGATTCATTTACAGCATAAATACCATTTCCTTAAAGATTAAGCTTACATAGCCTTCAACCTCTTTTTATTACACATTGATTCACGTTTTAAAATTTATGGAGCACCTTGTCTGAAATGCAGAAAAAAATTAAATAATGAACATTTAAGCTTGGGCTCCACTTGCCTCCCCCAGTCTCAGTTTCATTTGGACTCTTGTGCTCCTGTACTTATGTGCACTGATTGATTTGGATATTGTGAACTTACCAATTAACTATCATACAATTGTACCAATTAACTGTCAGCAGTGATTGGCGTCCAGGCAAAGTAATCATTTGGGAGACTACTATTCCTTATTTAACTTCAAACCAAGAAGTTTATTATTTTGTTTGTTGTCAGATTTAATTACTTTGTTTCCCGGAGGACACTTAAAAAAAAAAAAAAAAAAAAAAAAAATTCTTTCTTTTTACATGTTGCTGGCATAAAGCGTTTTACTTCATCACTACCTAGGAATCTTGTTTTACATTTATGCATGCACTCAATGTCACCATAGTTTTCTCTGCAGTTCCAAGGCGTTGATACCTCTGCACACATTTTTCCGTGTTGTTTTCTCCAGAGATAAGCTGTGTCTCTGACATTTAGGAAAAGATTTTCCTCCAATGCAGTGCAGTCTGCCATGTTGCAAAGTCACATTCTTTACTACACGTTCTGTATGAGAATGTTAAAGACAAATTCAATTGCAACAGGAAGTGATCATGCGTATGTTGTCTAGCTCATGGGTGTCCCCTTTAGTAGTGGTACACAAACTGAATGGCTTTCTCAGCCTATGTGGAGATTGTAAAAGCTGTTAATTCTCAAGTGGGGGTTGACACCCATCTGATTCTACATTCCAAGGACTTTTTTTCAAAATTAAAAGGCAGTGAATACTACTCTTAAATCAATAAGTTGGAAGTGCACTTGCAACTATATTTGTACCCGGACTTCAAATGAGTGCGCTTTTTGAATGCTCGTTCAGCCTCTACCAATGCCGGCTACTTTCTTTTGGCATTGCTAGTGCACCTGCCATACTCCAACAACTTCCATATTCAACGATCCATGGGACATCTGATCTGAGAGATTCCACTGTGTTGCAATTATCTCAACAAAATAATTGTTGTGCAGTCTAACACCCACAAGCATCTCCAGAAACTACACTCACTTTTTTCTGTCTTACAGAAAAAGAGCCTACAGTGTACTCTTAAGAGGTCATTCAATTGAGACCTGGGTTTCATTACGAACAAAAACTGTATACTTCTGACCAAACACCACAAACAGGCCACTGATTTTATGTCCCCTTTCCAGAATTTGAAAGAACTGTAATATTTCATGAGTATGGCGAACTACTATGGAAAATTTACAGCAAACGTAGTGTAGATTGCAGAACCTCTAAATTCCCTCTGAAAGAAGCAGGCTGAGTTTGTTTGGCTGCCTATGTGTGAGAATGTGTTTCCACCCTTAAATAAGTGCCTTGTTTGGTGTCCTACTCCACCAAGACACCTTTGGTTCTTGCCACAAATGCTTCACCATAGCATGGTACCAACACTGTCCTTATTACATGCTGGGAAGTGTGTCAGAACAGCCATAGTTTTCATTGCAAAATATTAAATAAGGCCCAAATCTACACATTTCAAAAATTTCACATGTGCCTCCAAGGCATGAAATTCCATACAAGCCTTTTTTTCTCACTTTGTTCAGCCCTTCTTCATTGTTGCCTGACAAAACAGCACAATGCATATGCCCACAGCAGTATGACCTTGGGCTTTATTCATGGACATGCAGTATTTCACAGAGTTCATTCTTTGTGTAGTCACAGCCAGGAAAGACTTTGTGTTGTGCACTTAATTCTCAATCTCTAATGAACTTGTAATCAGTTTTTTCATCAAATAATGGGAACACTGGAACCATTCCAACAAACCCAGCTTTATATCCCATATGCAATACATGGGCCTGTGGCTTTCCTTAACAATTAATTGACAGTTTATTGTCCAACCTTCTTGCTACTAGGTTAATGCAATCCATAATAAAATCTTCTCAAGCTCCCAATCACATCAAGTGCTAAAATTCCCATGAAAGTTTGCTTGACCATCTGTTCATCATTGTCAAGTGAAAACTGATTACAATACTGCCAATGGCTTTGTCCACATGCACTTCATCTTTTTCTAAGGTGTTGGCTTCCATACAGACACACTCAAAACTAAATATCAGATGATAAATATTAACCATTACAATAGTGCAATTTTTTGTGTTATTGGATGTCTTCTTAAAATACATTTTCAATATGTGGATGCAGATGGATGCTATGCAGTGTCACAGTTTGGTAGTCACTACAGGAACAAATTATAACAATAAGTGTGTTGTTATTCATGGAATAAATAAAACAGGGAATTTGGGAAATATGACATCAACTCAGCTAGTAGAGGAAAGAAAATACTGTAGAAGTTCTCACTTTAAACAAGAAATCCAACAACAGAAAAATACATAAATATATTACTAATTGCAAAGAATCTTAATGATAGGAGATTAACACAGAAAGAGTTCCTTGTTTCTTGGTCTTTATTGTTTGCAATAAATTATGATTCTCTCATTTTCTCTGTTAATATTTATCCCCACTCAACACTTATTTTCCTCTACACTTGACAACATTTGTCTGAATCTCTTTTTATACAAGCTTGCTCTATGGTATTTCATTCCTACAGTGTCTTACTGTCCTGTACTTGGCATTTACATCCTGACAAAGAGTTATGAGAGACTTTTTTTCCTATGTTACTACTGCCAGTCTTACAAACAATCTCCTTGTTCTTTTTTTCGTTAGCATTAACCCCACTCCTGACGTGCTCTGCTGTGCTTAAGATATGGCGAATACTTTTTATTTAAATTTGTGACCACATGGCCTTCCTGTTGGCAGCCATCAGATGCCTAAGGGAGAGGAGTACTCTGCACAACCTGTCTGCGAACTGTGTAAACTTCCTGGCAGATTAAAACTATGTGCTGGACCAAGACTCAGCCTTTTGCAGACAAATGGTCTACTGAATGAGCTGCCCCAGCATGACTCATGACCCCTTCTCGCAGCTTTACTTCCACCAGTACCTGATCTCCTACATTATAAACTTCACAGCAGCTCTCCTGCATAGCTTGCAGGATTAGCACTCCTGGAAGAAAGGATATTGAGGAGACATGGCTTAGCCACAGCCTGGGGGTTTGTTTCCAGATTCCATTGCAAAGTGAAAAATTCATCTTGGAAACATCCCCCAGGCTTTGACTAAGCTATATCTTCACAGTATCCTTCTTTCCAGGATTGCTACTACCCAAGATTCGCGGGAGAACTTCTGTGAAGTTTGGAAGGTAGGAAATGAGGTAAAGGCAGAAGTAAAATGGTGAGAATTGGCTGTGAGTTGTGCTTGGATAGCTCAGTTGGTACAGCAATTTCCTGAAAAGCACAAATGTCCAAAGTTTCAGTCTCGGTCTGGCACACAGTTTTAATCTCCCACGAAGTTTCACTCCACTGCCGAGTGAAAATTTAATTCTGTGTAAATTCTGTTCTATGTGTAATCATATTTAACTATTTGTGAATTGTAGTTGTTTAGGCAGACATTGAAGAACAGCCCAGCACTTATCTAAACAAGTGTGGGAAACTGCCTAGTAATCACACCCAGGCTGGCTGGTGCATCACCGATGGTCATTAACCTGCTGTGCACATTCGATCTGGGTCTGACTCACCTTCCTTCCTTATGAGCTAGTTCACTGCAAGTTGTAAAATATGAGCAGATCTTACAACCCCTCTAGTTTACCATAATACTGTTTACTCCTAGGTGAAGTGATGTACAACACTGATAGTTGAAGATTAAATTTCAATTTTGTTGTAAAGCTCTAAGTCCCACTCTTTGTATGCATTACATGCTGACATTTAACTTATTTTGAATATCTCACATTCTGAAAAGAAAGTTTTTGTATGTATATTACCCAAGGAAAATTTGAAAAATATTTTTCAAACTATTTTTATGTATCAAAGAGATCTGACCCAATGCTTTTGGTGTGATAATAAAAACATTACTTGAACACAAATTAGTTAAGGTAGAATCTTAAGCTTTCTAGTTCTCTCACCAACGAGAATATAAACTGTGAGCGACATATTGCGGTACCGACTCTTTTGACAAATATGTTCAGTTGTTGTTCCCCCCTACTCATGAATCATGGTCCATACCAAGGTTTTTTGTTTGTCCAGAATTAGTATTCTATTTAGCCATCGGAAACACATGTTTACATAGAATACATAATTCTACAGAGGGAATAGATAAATGCATATTTACAGAAATGAAAGCCCAAGCTGTCAATTTTCTCCACAAGTGTTTAACAAATAGAATTGTCGCGGTTATCGACTGCAAGAGTCGACTGCCCCATCTTTGAGAACGAACTTCTTTGAAAACTGTTTATCTCAGTGTGTCCCCAACTCTGTATTCGAGCGGATGTGTTTGGACTGCCATGATCAAAATAACGTTAATTCATTATAAACGAGCGAACACTTAATGTTGGGTTCGATATTACCACAGGTAACATCTTGATTCCCACACTGGTGACCCCGACGCTCACGAACGCCACTTACGATGCCAGAAATGTGTACTGGGACATCACCATGGACAAACAATGCAGCAACCCTTTGTCGGATTTCTACGTCCATCGACTTCGCATTGCGCCACATCTGGATGCAGTGTACAGGAAGTGTAATTAGTGTGTAAATTCCCAACTCTTATGTGAATCGTGCTTTTTGGTAACTTTTGTCACCTTCTCACACATTGACAATGCGACCGAGGCGCACACGTTGTCCATTGAAACCCACTCAACGCGTCGGTAATTTCACTTACGGACAGTGCAGTGCTCCTTTGCCGATCAATTTGGACAGTTTTGACTTGATTTTGTGTAATGAATTAACTTTGTGCAGTGTTTCGACATCGGACAATCACGCCCAACAATGGACTGCAACAAACGGGGACTATGTTGCAAATCTCAGTTCGCACGAACTCTGAACTACGGCTAAATCGCATGCCTCGCTGAATTCACAAACG
The DNA here is from genome assembly GCF_023864345.2 of Schistocerca serialis cubense. Classification (NCBI taxonomy): domain Eukaryota; kingdom Metazoa; phylum Arthropoda; class Insecta; order Orthoptera; family Acrididae; genus Schistocerca; species Schistocerca serialis. Next base: position 480,366,733 of record NC_064639.1, on the reverse strand, counting down.
CCCGTCACGGCTACCGCATCTTCCACGCTGCGTGCAAATTCATTCGACCCGGTTTCCGCACAGCCCATCTTCCAGAGTTTGAATGTTCGTGCCAACTTTTCTGTCACTTCTCCGCGCTTGTCCCTCATTTGCCGCATTCAGCTACCAACATTTCTCTCGGACCAACTTCCAATGTGGTTCGTGGCCACGGAGTATGTATTCTCCTCTTATGGCATCACCAACGAAAGTGAAAAATACCTCGTACTCTTCAGGCACCTAAAGGACTATCATTGCATAATTATGGACATTATCTGTGACAATTTGAGTGACAAGTACACCAGAGCGAAAGCCGCTTTAATTCAGTGCCTGTCACCAACATCACAGGAATAATTTCATCAAGGACATCCTACTGATCAACGACAATGCACCAGTTACACCGATGACAATGCCGGCTGTTTCTCAGTGCAACACTGGACGTGCCACGCCTCCCTCTACGCAGCACCTGAGCCGCACCGACTCTGGTCGACTGCTACCGACAGCGACGTCACGGCCGCCGCCTGCTGGCTCACTGACCTTGACCCAGTCAAAACAAACGCTGCGCGACTTACGATCCCGCCACAGCTACCGCACCCGCATCTTGTCAACAACTCGCCGACACTACGCATGCTTACTGCTCGGCCGTTCACTACTCGATCTTGCCCGCAACTTGTTCACCCACCCCAGAAGACGATTTCAGCCGTATCAATGCTTCATACAGCAGTGAACGTGTTCTCACTCCGCCGCCACCGAGTACTGAGTTTCACATTCGCGATCGCACACACGATCTCTTCTACTCGAACTGTTAGGTCAATACTGTGCTGCGGACCTTGTCTTGTCCCGTCACGTTACCCTTTGATGGAGACAGATTCTGATTTTGACCCCATCTTACTCAATGATACACAGCAGACTGCTTCACGACATACATTTTCACCTGAACAATTGCGACAGCTACGTGAACAAATTGCGACATACAACTTGTTGGTACAAGATCAGTTACACATGCTGCAGCCGACACCGACCGAGCGCGACATGCAACGAGATGCATTTTCGCCTGAACAACTGTGACAGCTACGTGAGCAAATTGCGACATACAACTTGTTGGTACAAGATCAGTTACACATGCTGCAGCCGACACCGACCGAGCGCGACATGCAACGAAATGCTCTTGTCATTGTTCTGCTTCCGACTGCTGATGATCCTTCGCCGTTACTACCAGCTACAACTAATACCCTGACAATCAAGCTACATGGATCTATGTCCCAGATGTCAGATGTGATACAAGCAAGTTATTTACGCCACTGCCACCTTTCCTTGGTAGTTCCAGACACTTTGTGCCTGTACAACGCCATAACCAGCCGCATTCCAGTGCCTCTTGCTTTGCCGCCCTCTTCACTACCACCGCAATGTATGACCAACACATCTGCCGTTTCTGCTTCGACGAGTGAGCATCTTTCCGCTCCGTCACACGACTGTGCAGCAGTTTCGCGTGACCAGCTTGCAGCCTTACAACTCGATCGCAGTGCCGACAGCGGCAGCACACACGCAGCTCCAGTACCATCAAACTGTGTTGCCTGTCCGCCACAGACCAGTAGTTCATTCGCCGATTTGACTTCTTCACGTTCACATTACGTCTCATCGCCTTCCTGCTCCGACCATGGTTTCGCCGACCACGTCCGCCTTCCACCACCTCTCGCCGTCGCCATGCCTCATGCACAGGGCTCACGGCCACACCCCCCAACCTTCGATCACGGTTGTTTCGCACATCAAAACACCGACACTGTCAACTACCGCTGTAGCACACTCACCATCCACGGACTCTGAGGTAACGCTTCTGCCTACACCGAAGTCATCCACCGCCAAGGTCAGTCATGTGCAGCTTGCTGTTTTCTCCCCTGCTGTGACATCAAGCACCTCTATAACTCCGTCATTACCGCGGGTGTTGTTCATCCAGCAGCTCTTACACAACCTGTTAAGCCACAGCATGCTGGCTCCTTTATGTCATATGGCCAATAACAAACTGTTACCGGACACGTTACACTTACCACAGCGCTCGCCGGCAAATACTTTGGCAATACATCGCATCGCTTCTTCGATGCACTCCGCGCCTTTGATTGAATCAAAACTCCGCTGCGCCACACGTCCTCAGCACGAAGATGTTCTCCCCACCAACACGCTGCCGCCTTCTGCTTCCACCGTGCCATGAGCAGCATGGCAAGGTCAACCTGTGGACGCCTTCCGTGCCTCGTTCCCTCCGCTGGTCGCGCCTACCAAGACATTGAGAAACGGTCCGATCGCGCCTCGCACTAGCGCCTGCCACGACACGATCAGTCACACGCACCTGCGTCATCAGCTGGCCGGGTGCACACACACCTCTCATCATCCTTACCGTGCTCCGCACTACGGCGGGGGCTCTGTGGCGGTTATCGACTGCAAGAGTTGACCGCCTCATCTTTGAGAACGAAATTCTTTCAGAACTGTTTATCGCAGTGTGTTCCGAACTCTGTATTCGAGCCGATGTGTTTGTACCGACATGATCAAAATAAAGTTAATTCATTACAAACGAGCAAATACTTAACGTTGGGTTCGATATTACTGCACGTAACATCTCGATTCCCATAGAATCATACATAAACTAGACATTTATGTTATCAATTCACACTCTTTCTTAAATTTAATAATAAGGATACAGATACATGAATATATGAGTCCTACAGATTTTCCTCTATACTCTAAAGAAAACTGATTATCATTTGATACAGGTGAATGTTTTTAGAAACCAAAAGAGAAGACGTTTGTGGGAGGAGGTAACCCACACTTATCAGAGTCTTTCGACATTCTGATTGTTCACTGTCAAATTTGGGACGTGAAAACAAGATGTGGTTTACATCAGCTTCTAACATGGAACTGCACTCACATGCAGGAGAATCATAAATGTTGACTCTATACAGATGTACAGGAAATGAGGTACAGTTAAAGTAGAGTTGAATGATGGCGGAAATCATTGATCAGTTCAAATGCATTCTCATAAACCAGTGTCTTATAGGAATTTGAAGTTGTAATGCCACATAATAACCACCTTTTGTTTTTTTGGATCACATTAAACTTCTCTTGCCAATGCTGTTTTCCGTGGCTCTTGACTTCATGTGAGTAGTCTGTATACAGCAATTTAAAATTGAGAACAGTTTCCGTATATGAAGCTTGCTTCACTAAGACATCAACTTCTTGATTACAGTGGATGGCAGTGTGGGAATGAGCCCACTGCAAAATGATTGTCTGCCCTCTCCGTTTACAGCAAATATATTAAAGTGCCACATCCAAAATATAATGGTTGGTTGCTTTATTCAATCTTCGGTGTTTAATACTTTTAAGAACACTCTGGGAGTTGGACACAATATCCTGAACAAGGAAATAGGTGATATGACTTGTGCACATCAACAATACAGATAGTCTTATGATAAGCACAATCACAACTGAAGGGTCTCTGAGAAGAAGCAGGTGAAGAGTGAAGAGTAGGGACGACTGACTGATTTGGCATTGTAAACAGCTGAAACCACGGAGATAGACATGCAGCTCTCCTGTGTGTCTTAATGGTGGGTAAAATATTTTGGAGGTAAAACAGTCCCCCAACCAGATCTCCAAGTAAGGACTGTTTGGTAGGATGTTGTCATTAGGTAGGTAGGTAGAGAGAGAGAGAGAGAGAGAGAGAGAGAGAGAGAGAGAGAGAGAGAAGAGGTGTTCTATGGGATGGAGCGTGGAATGTTAAATCCCTTAATTGGATAGGCAGGATATTTGGAGAATTTAAAAAGGGACGGATACAGTGGGAACTGCTGAAATGCCAGTGGCAAGAAGAACAGGACTTCAGGCCAGGTGAATACAGAATTATAAATACAAAATCAAATAGAGGTAATGCACGAGTAGGAATAATAATGAATACGAAAAGAAGAAGAATAATGAATAGTGTAAACAATGCATTGTCATAGCCAAGATATAAATGAAGTGTAAGTTTATATGCGCACACATTGAGGAGATTGAGAGAAAGTATATTGGGATAAAAGAAATTATTCAGACAGTTGGGTATGAGGAAATGTAATTTTGATCAGGTACTGGAATTCAGTAGTAGCAAAAAGAAGAGAAGGAGTAACAGTAGGAGAACATGGAATGAGAGAAAGAAATGAACGGGGAAGCCACTGGCAGAAATTTGCACAAAGAAAATTTAGTTATTGCCAATACTTAGTTTGAGGGTCATGAAAGGAGACTGTATATGTGGATAAACCTTGAAGACACCAGAAGGATTCATGTAGATTACGCAATGGCATGAATTCATAAATGTAAGACAAGGATTTTGAAAATTGGTTTTAAACTGCAAAACATTTCCAATCATAATTTATTGGTTATGCACTGCAGATTAAAATTAAGAAATTTCAGAAAGGTAAACAATTAAAGAGGTGGGATCTCAATAAATTGAAAGAACCAGAGGCTGTTGAGAGCTCAAAGGAAGCAATAGGCAAAACGGAAAAAAGAACACAGTGGAGAAGGTGGCATTTTTTCCACTTCTGATGTATTTATTGTATCGATACATGACAAGTTTCCGCCTTTTAGGTAATTTTCACGTGATTTTCTGAAACAGAAAAATGTGTCATATGCATTAAAATGGCAGACTCTTTAAATTTACATGTTCTATTCATTTGGTTTACACTAATAAAATAAATACAGCAGAAGTGGAAATCTGCCCATTCTGTTAATAAATTCCTTGCTGTGGTATCCACTATGATGAAAATCAATATCTGGGGCAGTCGAATGAAAACGAGGCAGATGGAAAAAAGGAATACACCTCTTTGTCCAAAACAAGTCGATGAATGTCTTTGTTCAGGGCTCAATCGTATGGTGTGAAATATATACCGTATTGAGGACGTGAAAGTGCCTCCCAGCGAAACTTCTGCAGTGTACTTGAAACAACTGTGGCAATGTGAGACTGGCACATTATCAATCTTTGCACCTCTTTGAAATGTTATCAAGATGTGACAAGATATCTGTGTTGTTTTTCACAGATAGTATGTCACTACAGATTACCGGACCATCTGCAAAAAAGTATGAGATAAATATTTATTTCATTTTATCATTATATATACTGTTAAATTTGAATATTATATCTAACTAACTCACAATAAACCTAAATTGTATTATTCCATTGTTGTTGTTGTTGTTGTGGTCTTCAGTCCTGAGACTGGTTTGATGCAGCTCTCCATGCTACTCTATCCTGTGCAAGCTTCTTCATCTCCCAGTACTTACTGCAACCTACATCCTTCTGAATCTGCTTAGTGTATTGATCTCTTGGTCTCCCTCTACGATTTTTACCCTCCACGCTGCCCTCCAATGCTAAATTTGTGATCCCTTGATGGCTCAAAACATGTCCTACCAACCGATCCCTTCTTCTAGTCAAGTTGTGCCACAAACGTCTCTTCTCCCCAATCCTATTCAATACCTCCTCATTAGTCACATGATCTACCCACCTTATCTTCAGCATTCCACCTTATCTTCAGCATTCTTCTGTAGCACCACATTTCGAAAGCTTCTATTCTCTTCTTGTCCAAACTGGTTATTGTCCATGTTTCACTTCCATACATGGCTACACTCCATACAAATACTTTCAGAGTATTATTCCATAAGCTTCACTTAATTTTAGTTTATACAATCTGCTCCACACATGTGTTTTGACACAATTTGCCACAAAACAATGCAGAAGCACAAGGCTTTGCTGCACCAAGTGCAGGAAATGAATGAGTTGGTGCTACTTCCATGTAAAAGAATTAAAAATATTTACAATGAAAATGTGGTTGTTTTGTTTGAGAAAAAAAAAGTTTGACGTAAGAAAAAGTGTTTCTCAACATCAGAATGCAGAATTCAACCGAAGTTCTCTAAAGCATGACATATGGCCCGACGGACCGGAGTGTTTTATTTATTCAAGCCAGGATCATATAATACAACTAAATATATGATGACTCATCTTAATTCTAATTCAAGAAATGATGACATCTGTATAACGCAAGGACATACTCGCACTTTCATTTGCCATTGACATATTGCCATTTAAATGTGCCCTAGCAAATAAAACATTGTTGTCAAAAAGCAAGACTTTATCAAATTGTGGGTAGACCCATGTGTTGCCAAGTTTGTTTTGACTATGCTAGATAGGTCCTGATGGGGAGCCCTTACATCCCCCCCCCCCCCCCCCCCCTCCCAATTTTTGAAGCCTTGGAGAAAGATATTCGTGGCCATCAATTTGCTTCTGAAGAAGAGGTGCATATTTGGGTATAATCATGGTTCTGAAGGCAGCCACAAACACTTCTTTGTGAACGCAATGACCATCTTGTCTCACAGAAGGATAAATGTATTAACAGTTATGGCAATTATTTTTGAAATAAGGAACAGTTTACTTACTTTTTTTCCATTTGTCTTGTTTTCAACTGACTGCCCTTTATACAACAAAATATAAATGGATAACTCTGAGATGTGAAATGGTATAGGCAACAGAGGATCAGATAGGCAAAAACAAGAACCAGCAGAAATCTTTGGATAACATGTAAGATATTGAATTTAATTGATAAAAGGAGAAAATATAAAAATGCAGCAAATGACGCAGGCTAAAGGGAATACAGACATCAAAAAAATGAGATAACAGGAAATGCAAAATGGCTAAGCAGGTATGGGTAGAGGACAAACTCAAGGCTATAGAAGTATGCATGAGTAGTGAAAAGATAGATTTTGCTGGCAGGAAAATTGGAGAGACTTTTGGGGAAAAGAGAAGCAACTGTACGAACATCAAAAGGTCAGTGGCAATCCAGTACTAAGCAAAGAAGGGAAAGCTGAAATATGGAAGGGATGTGCAGAATGACTAACTGCCGATACTGTGAGAAGAATTTGACAGAACACTGAAAATCATAAGTCAGAAACAAGGTCCATGCAGTAGATGACATTCCTTCAGAATTATTAAAGACCTTGGGAGAACATATCATGACAAAACTATACCACCTGGTGTGCAAGATTTTTTAGACATGCAAAATACCCTCAGACTTAAAGAAGACTGTAATAATTCCTATTCCACAAAATACATGCACAGCACTTTTTCTTTTCTATCCTATGATGAAACATTCTACCGAGCAGTTCATATCAGGAAACTTGAATGGGGACTATTTTACCTCTGGAATACTTTACCCAAGAGGGTGCCATTATTTAACCACACAATATAGCTGCACAACGTTAAGAAAAACAATGGTTGTAGTTTCTCACTGCTTTCAGATGTTTGTAGTACCAACATAGCAAGCCCATGTTGGGTAATGTTACAAAGACAGATCAGGCCAGACACGTGTGACCATTATAGAACCATTAGGTTAATAAGTCATGGATGCAAAATACTAAGACAAATTATTTACAGAAGAATGGAAAAAATGGTAGAAGCTGACCCTGGTGAAGATCAGTTTGGTTTCCAAAGAAATTTTGGAACACAAAAGGTAATACTGACCCCACTACTTACCTTAGAATATAGTTTGAAGAAAACAAACCTTCATTTATAGCATTCTTAGAGAGCATTTCACAATGCATATGTTCCATATTGTATATGTTTCAAAATCCTACTGCAAATGGATGTCACTTTTACGTAACAATAATTCAGCAAATTACTTCTATTTTTCCTTTCTGCTGTATAAGTATGACCTGAATAAGTTTCATGTCTCCAGGTGCAGGTCTTTTGTTGAGCAAAAGGTTGCATATTACTGATAAAAACGGACCTACTTCATCAGCAAAACCTGGAAGGAACCTTAGTGATAAACTGTCTGGACCAAAAGACTTGCCTATATTGTGTGACTTAACGTTGCTCTGCTAAACCAAGGGAGTCACTTCCAAATCACACATTTTGGCAGCTGTTCTTTATTAAAATTCTGCAATATTATCTGCATCTTCCTTGAAGGGGTTTTGGATAACAATGTTTAATAATTCCACATTAGTGATGGCTGTCATCAGTAACATTACCATTCCTATGGTGCAGTGAAGGCATTGATCATGACTTGTCACTGGTGTACTTTACATTGGACCAAAATCACTTCGGGTTTTCTGCCAGATTTTGAGACCAACTTTTGTTGTGAAAACTGTTAAAAGCATATCCCACTAAAGTGCACTTCAAGTTTCAAGCATCCTTAAATTGTCTTTGAATTAGATGATAAGGATAAACAGTTTCACTGGGCCCTTAAAAGTATCGCTGAAAGATGGCGGTGCCTTCCGGGCTGGCCACTGCCATCTTAATGTCTGTCAGGCACCCCCCCCCCCCCCCCTTTCATTTTGTTTTGGTGATTATCATACAATTTCACTCGCCTTTGGTGTATCTAAATTTTCCCTGATTGTTATTGATTTGATGGACTAATAGGGTTAGGGTAAACCACTGATTGATTTCACAGTACATGCGTGACTTGTGTAGTAACAGTAGAATTAAACTCAGCTATAGCTTTAGAACTTTCCCCAAGCAGCAAGCCAGTTCACAGACGAGTCACCGAAACAGGCTGTGGTCCTGGCAGGGTAGTGCCAGGTGGTGGCTGGCCTTGTTCCACTAGCACCCAAGCAAGAGGGTGGGAACGCTGTGGCTCAATGCAAAATGACACTTCTTTAGAAACTGGTGGTGCCGAGCATCCTGGCAGCTGGTCTAACTGCGAATTCACTTGGGGTGGGAGCCTGGTCTCCTTATCCCAGATAAAACAGCGTTGGGCTAGCGCCCAGCTAATGTGTTTATTATAGTGTTGCCAACTTAGTGGATTTTCCACAAAACTGGTGGTTTCTACCCTCCTTTTAGTGGCAAAATATTGCTTCTAGTGGCTTGTGGATTTTATAGTGGTTTAGTAGAATTCAGTTTCAGTTACTGAAAAGCCGATCTCTCAACCACTAAGCTATTATATGTTTCAAAATACGTTATTTCTACTTTATTTGATTTCAGGAGTATTTAACTTTTACTGCAAAGACAACACTGATGCACTACAATGTGACATCAAACGAATCATCACACTCGACACACTACATGTGGGGATTCCCTGTAGAATGAACAGTACTTAGTAGCACCCAGTTATAGTTCATTTCACGAGTGATGGCTGCTGGCGCAGGTGCAGGGAGTGGCAGCAACCAGTTTCAAACAATGGTGCTCACTTATTTCATTGTTGCATAGAATAACCACTGAGAGCTTGTTGGCTCAGGCAGGGTGTGTCATGTCAGATGTGCAGAAAAACTAACTCGACTGTCGTTGTTCATGGTGTGCACTATACAATTGTGATTCTCAGTGTATGGTATCATTTCACGACTTCATACATGTATAGCTATGCCAAAACCACAGTTTATGCAAAAGTTTCAGGATTCTTGGCTTCAAGACCCACATTTAAAAGTTGGGTTCAGGTTATTGAAAATACTATGGGTCAGGTAGCGAACTGCAAGTTTTGTGGTACAGTTTTAAGGAGTCACTATGATAATTTGAACTCTCGTGGGACGTCAAAGAAGCATCTACAAAATAAAAAGGTAAGCAACCTTTTTTAAAAATTGATTAGTCATTCATTAATTGGTTTTACATCTTTGACCATTCTTGGACTAAATAAATTGTTGCAGTTTGTACCTATGCAACCTACAATTGCTTTTAAGTTAGGGCCCATTGGGAATAAGAAAAAAAGGAAGAAGCAAGACTTTCATTATTCACAGCCACGCATACTAGTAACCATGTAGTTGACCATTTGGGAGAGGTAATTAATCACAGTTATGAAAAAGATATCGAAAAATTTCAGATGCACTGAACTAAGTGCACTTCAGTTATAAAAAACGTATTACCACCGCATTTCCCTGATGTTCTAAAACAAGATTGCAAAGATCAACCATTTAGGTTATTAATTGATGAATCTACTGATATTGTTGTACATAAATACCTGGGATTGATTACTGTTTATTACAGTAAGTTACACCAAAAAATAGTATCTACATACCTTGACCTTGCTGCTTAAATGTAATGCTGGAGCTATTGTCTCTGCTATAAATAAGACACTTGAACGGTTTGATTTGCGACTTGAAAATTTAATGGGAATTTGTTCAGATAATGACTCTGTCATAGTTGGAGTAAATAACAGAGAATTTGTGAAATTGAAAGAAGAGGTACCACACCTGATTTTAGTACATTGCTTGTGCCATTCCTTGCGACTGGCTGCTTCAGCTGCTGAAAAAGAATTTTTACCGAGAAATTTGGAGTTTCTAATTAAAGAGATATATGATTGGTTTAGTCGCTCCTCTTCCAGACAATCTCTTTGTAAGGAGCTATACAAAACCATCAACGATAGACAAAAACTGTTAAAAATAGTTGAAGCATGCCAGACAGGGTGGTTACCAATAGAACCCAATGTATCAAAATATACACACAATGGTCAGAGCTAAAAACAAATTTTTCCATAGCTAAAGTGCATGAAAGGTGTCACATGACAGAGTTATTGCACGTTACATATGTGAACGAGATTAATTACACATATACTTCATTTTTATATCCAATATTATTTGAAATAAACAGAGTCAAATGTTCGAGTCGAAAGATACAGATCACACCAAACTCTTTGATGAGTTGACCAACCTGATTGATATGCTTATCAGCAAAGTTACGTTAACTGAAAATAATGTTAGTATTTTTATTCAAAAATTCACGATTTCTTCTATTTAAGATGTTAGCTGGAATTCCACTTTGAGAAGCAGTTGTTTGAAATGAGAGAAAAAGGATTACCATCGGAAGATGAAGAAATGTTGCATAATCCGTGCCTGACATTTATATTAAGTCTGATTGAAAATATAAAAAAACAGGTTACCAGAAAATTTGACACTGATGAAAAAAATTTCCGGGATAAGTGTTGAACAAGCACTTAATCACAACAAAGAAAATCTGGTTTACATAATGGCTTGGTTCAACAAAAGTGTAGAACTTATAGCAAAAGTGGATGATCAGTGGCGACAAATTCATTTGCTGAACTGGAGCGAGACCAAAGATACAAAATAATTTTGGAATGAAGTACTGCATTTCAAAAATGCTCAAGAGGAATCCAGATTTGAGGAATTAGTGACTTTTGCGATTACTTGCCTAATACTGCCTCATTCCAGTGCCTATGTTGACAGACTATTTAACAGTATGAATGTAATAAAAAACAGAGGAATAGAATGAAGTTAAGGCTTTTAACTGCTATATTAAGAATATGCAGTGGTTTGACTTGGAAGGAAAATGCTGCAACGTATATGAAATTCCAGTAAACTTTGTAAAACAAATCGATACCAAAGAATCGTATCAGTCTGAAACCAATGATGATGACGATGACGATGATGATGATGATGATGATGAAGATGTATAATAATTAAAAAAAATTGTGGAAATTTAAGTGATTATGAGAGTAGGGGCATTTTTGTTAGTGGTTTTCTGGTGGTTTTGCACTGAAACTGGTAGGGAACTCACTTTAACTATTGGTAACACCGGTTTATTACAAGAACAGCATACCCTGTGAGACGGGATGACGAATTTCTCCGGATGTCGTGTTTTCTTAGATGCCACTGTGCCCTGCGAAAACGGCACTCACTAAATCATTTTATGGATGAGGTGGAGCTTGCTTTCACTAGGAAGCTTCCCTCATCTTGTGAAATGCGCTGGGGGTTTGACCGCAGAACCTTCACACATTGTGTTCTGTTTTTTTTTGGAGAACAGAATGTATACTGCACTGCAGTGATTGGTTGAGGAAGATCAGGTCTCCTTGCTAGAAAACATGATTGGCACGGTAACCACTGCTGGGGCATGATAGCTTTATTCTAGAACATCATGGAGGGGGCAACTGCCATTTTTCAGAAGGTTTTGAGCAACGGGGGAAACTGGGACTTTCTTCTCGACCTTCACATAGAACATTCGCTAGGGCTCTTCCCTTTATATGGAGTGAGCAGTTTGTTGTAAAGATGTCCGGACACCTGGGCAAAACTTATATTTTCCTGGACATGAGACAATCTCCGGTGGACGTGGGGGTCATCTCCCGCAGTACGACACTTCATCTTTCACCAGCTATATCGGTAATGTTGTACAGCTTTGGCAAATTCAGAAACCTATCAATTGTTTTCACAACCATCTTTTTTCATAGCAGCCTTGTACCTGCAGTAGTCACTCCCAGTGTCCATTGCATGCTTAATTATATTTTGACACAAGAGACCAATCAGTGGAATGATGCAGTAGAATGTGCTTGCCTACACTGACATCCTTCTACTCATTGTAGCCAGTCTCATTTACACGTAAATTCCTGTTAGGTTCCCCAAGTCTATTGCCAACCAACATGAGTTCGCATTAATGCAATGTTACACAGTTGAAGTTTCTGTTTATATGTTTGTTCTCACTTGACCTTGACATTAGTTAGTAAATTTCTTTGTGATACCTTAGGTCCTCGTTATTAATTTTTTCAATGACACCCATTCTCATTCCCTATGAGTAATTTATTTTGTTGTGAGTCTGAAGTAATCAAATTAATTTTATGTCTACTTAGCTGCCTCAGGGTGACCAACATAGGGCCCACTGGTTAATATCAGATTTCCTTGCGTTATTGATAAATGTGGCACCTCTTGGATATGGTGGTTATGACTTTTTAGTTATTTGGCAGCCAGAGAACTGCCGCCACCATAGTATAGCTTACATCATAGCTTAACTGGTCAGAGACCTTTTTTTTTAATAGTATAATACACTATTCAAAGATAAAGATAGTTTTACTAAAGATAAATAAGGAAATTTCTCATTTATTGGTGATTATTAACTTTTCTGTTACCTGCATAGCAAGGTAGACTATTCATTAAACATTAAATGAGAAAATAAATATGTTGAAACATTATAATTAATATACTGAACTCCTTATGATTACGGGTGAACAGCACGTTTTATTATGCTTCTTCATAGTTTTTATTCAAGATGAGCATCACACTTTATCATGCTTCCCATTTTTATACACTGAAGCAATTGAGGGCAAAAAGATAAGAAGTGGCAGTCCACTAGCTTGAAACAAAAGCTGTAGTAGTTGTTGCTTTTGTTGTCATTGTTGTGTTCTTCAATTTGAAGGCTGATCTGATGCAGTTCTCCATGGCAGTCTAGCCTGTGCAAGCTTCCTCATCTCTACATGACTGCTGCAATCCACATCCATTTGGACCTTCTTTCTTTATTCAAGCCTTGGTCTCCCTCTACAATTTTTACCCCACACAATTCCCTCCATTACTATCTTGATGATTCCTTGATGCCTCGGGATGTGTCTCATCAACTGATCCCCTCTTTTTGTCAGGTTCTGCCATAAATTTCCTTTTTAACCCTAATATGAATCATTACCTTATCATTAATTACTTGTTGTAACCATCTAATCTTCAGCATCCCCTTTTATGTCCTTTGACTCTTATAACAGCAGCCTGGTTTCTAGATTTTTTGTGCCTAATCTTCCACTCCACGTATTTTTTTAAAAGCAGTGTGGGCTTGTAATTAAGAAAAAGAAACTATATCGGTCTACTTGCTCTTGGGGGATTATATGATGAGGATTGGCAAGGGGACAACAGAAGGTAGCTCCAGTAGCCCAAGACCCATCTCAGAGGTAAAGGTAAAGGTAAAGAAGAATAAGCCATAAAGCATCTGTTCTGATGATGGCTTGGAACAGAAGAGAGAGAGAGAGAGAGAGAGAGAGAGAGAGAGAGAGAGAGATTTTCTGCTGCAGCTCTGAGAGTCCTCAGTCTCAGGTGATTGTGCAACATGATTTGATTGGCAGATACCAATTCAGCCTACTTGGCATGAATCAATAGATTGTTGTTGCATGCTGAATGGCTATGGACCAAAAGGTGGCCTCTTTGTAAAATTTAAATAATGAAATTTTCTTGTGCTTGGGGCCTGGGTTGCCTGGGCAGTGCATTACAGTCAACATTACCATAAGCTTTCTCTTGTAACATATAAACAGCATGGATTCAGAAAATATCATTCTTGTGAAGCACAATTGGCTCAACTCACTTAGAGTAATGAGTACTACTGAGAAGGTACATCAAGTTGATTCCGTGTTTCTAGCTTTCCAAAAGATTATTGACACCATTCCTCACAAGCAATGTCTAATCAAATTTTGTGCCTATGGATTATTACCTCAGTTGTGTGACTGGATTAATGAATTCCAGTCAGAAAGGTTACAGTTCATAATAATTGACAGGAAGCCATCTAGTCAAACTGAAATCATATCTTGATCAAACAATGGAAAATCCAGGATGGGATGTAACAATATTATGAAAAGGAAACTTGCTACTCCCCTTATACTGGAGGTGCTGAGTCGCAGACAGGCACAACAAAAATACCGTCATAATATAAGCTTTCAGTCCTCACCCCCTTTGTTGAAATTGTTGAAAATCGACTACAGACACGCAAACTCACTCACTCACTCACTCACTCTCTCTCTCTCTCTCTCTCTCTCTCTCTCTCTCTCTCTCTCTCTCTCTCTCACACACACACACACACACACACACACACACACACAAACAAATGCAACTTGCACACACATACACATGACTGCAGCCTCTGGGAGCTGAAGCCAGTGTGGCTTCAGCTGCCAGAGGCTGCAGTCATGTGTGTGTGAGTTGTGTGTGTGTGTGTGTGTCTGTTATCATTTTTGACAAAGGCCTTGATGGCCAAAAGCTTATATTGTGACAGTCTTTTTGTTGTGCCTATTTGTGACTCAGCACCTCTGCTACATGCTGAAGTCACATCTTGGATTTCCTAAGGAAATGTTACAGACGCTCTGCTGTTCCCAGTTTAAATCAACTATTTAGGAGACAATATTAGCAGCTCTCTTACTTTGTTTGCCAATGAGCCTGTCATTTGCCATTTCATAAAGTCATCAGATGATCAAAACCAATTGCAGAATGATTTAGACAAGATATATAGATGGCGCAAAAAGTGGCAACTGCCTCTACATAATAAAAAGTGTTAAGTTATCCATGTAAGTACTAAAAGGTATCCGTTAAATTTTTGTTACATGAGAAATCGCACAAATCTAGATGCTCCCGAGTCAACTAAAGACCTAGCAATTACAATTACGAACAACTTAAATGGTTGTAATGATCACATAGATAAAATTGGGGGGAGGGCGGAGTGAGGCAAGCCAAAGACTCCATTTTATTGGTAGAACACTTGGAAGATGGAACAAATCTACTAAAGAGCCTGGCTACACTACACTTGTCAATCCCCTTCTGGAGCACTGCTGTGCAGTATGGAATGCTTACCACATAGGACTGACAGAGGACATGAAAAACATTCAAAGAAGGGCAGCTTGTTTTGCATTATCTTTAAACAGGGGAGAGAGTGTCACATATACGATAAGCAACTTGGAATGGCAATTATTAAAACAAAGAGACTTTTTGTTGTGGTGAGAACTTTTAATGAAATTTCGATCACCAGTTTTCTCCCCTAAATGCCAAAATATTTTGTTGATTCCTGCCTGTAAAGGGAGAAATGGCCATCATAATTAAATAGAGAAATCAGGCTCACTTGCAACAATCTAGGTATTCATTTTTCTTAATTGCTATTTGAGAAAGAAACGGTCAAAAACTAGTTTGAAAATGGTTCTATGAACCCACTTCCCAGCACTTAAGTGTGAATTTCATAACAGTTTTGTAGATGGGGATGTAAAAATGGGGGGCAAAATTCTTCCACTGTCAAATTTAAAGATCCCTAAATATTCTGTTTAACTATCTTTTGTACGATGCATACATTTCATATCAATATGAGACTTTCCTGTATGATATAATCACAACATGTAATTAAATAACTTTAATCTATCTATACCTGTTAACTGCCGTATCTGATCCAGTATGTTCCTTGCTCCATTCCAGTCTTGTCGTGCAGCTCTATCTTCTACCACAGCTGCAAGAACATCACCTCTTCTCAATGGACCCTCCGGACTTGGCCCTTCTTCTATTTGATGTATTAGTGATGTGCACTGTGTTTCTGCTGTTTCTTTCTCACCACGGGCAAATAATCTGAAATGTAGGTTACATGTTTGAGACATGCCTTAGCAATAGGCAGGATGCCATAATGTTTATGTATGTTAAAGCTATTACAGTGCATAAAATAATTTCTCATTTGTATCTCTTTCCTCTTTATTCTCTTTCAAACACACACACACACACACACACACACACACACACACACACGTGTAGCTCAGTTATACAGCTTTGAATATTATGCATTTTGCACCCATAAATCAAATAATCCCAATCTATTTTGAATTTGTGATATAATACAGCTTAGTGTTGTGCATATTTAAAGATATTATGGCTGTCAGAACGTTGCATGGAAGAAAAAAAAAAGTATGTATAAGAAGAACAAAAAGCTAAGGACTTGTTCATATGTCCATAATTTTTATCTAACAGAGTTTAGTGTCCTACAAATGTGCTTATGTACATATTAAGTAGCAAGATAACAGTTGAATTTTCCTACCTCAACACATCTATAAAGCGCTTGACAAGTGCTGCTCGCTGTGTTACTGTTTCCACTGCTCTCGCATGCTGTGAAGGGTCTTTTGGATTAGTAACTCTGGCCAAGCAGCGGCTTGCTTCTCCCAAAGCACCTAACGCCTTCTCATAATTACGATATTCATCAACCTCTACCTGAATGAATAAAAGTGCTAATTATGCATTAGTTACTTTAAAGTTTTCAAAGTTTCATTTAAAGGCACTACATATTCACATATACTAAAGCAATCTAATGCAATAACTGTTAACATTGTTGCATGGTTTTACAACCAACACGAGAAGGGAAGATTGAAGTTTGAACTTTGGCATTTTATTGCATATGCCGTCTACAGGATTTAAATATGTTACAATTATTGGAGAACATTGCTGCATTAATAAAGTGACCACAACTGGCATGTTTAAAGACATACAGTTAACTGATTTTATGAGAGAATTAAGACAGTAATTTGTACATTAGGCTCTATTGTATCCACCTGGTGTTATACTGCTCTGGATAATAGGCAGACATTGTGGGCTGCTACCTCTCCAGGAGAATGCGAGTAAACAGCTCACATCAACAGAAGTCATCAAACTGTTCACTAGCCTAACATCACATGAGTCAGGCTGTTTACATCGTAGCTTCAAATGGTCTCCGAGCCATCCAGTGGTGTCAACCTCACTGACAGGCAGCAAGCCCCTTTTAGTAGAAAGCACAGTAGGCAGGGCACCACTTAATTATGCCACACCATGCGAGACTATTTAAGCCACCACCGGAACTTGCTGCGGCCAGTTAACACTCTGGGATAAACATCAGCCATATTAGAGGCCCATGGATCGAAGTCATCATCATCATCATCATCATCATCATGAGCAACTGTCGCCAATACTACACAGAACCAGCATGCACCACCCCCAGATGCCGTGCCTTATTGCACATCATCACCTCATTGAGCTATTGCCTCCAAAAACTGCCACTGTCTGATGTTCAGGAAGTACTGTTGTTCCACCAGCAGCTATCATCTTTGAGCTACACCTTGAATGATCCTGAAGCATCTCTCCTTGAGGTCACACTTAGTGCCAGGTTGGATCCTAATGTCCCTGCTCTGCTGCCTACAACGACTTGTGGACTTCATTGTGTAGGTGCATCCCAGACAATGTCTAGGAGAGACAGTTCTATTTGTATTTTTATGTTTGGACATTCATCCACAGACACTGTACTTGATTTCTGTTCTTATATTGATAGTAAACAGTTACTGTGGCACTTGTGCATTACAATTGTGGTCTGTACCTCCCCTTGGCTTCTGACACAAACTGGCTATGAGTCTACTTTTCACGAAAGTTGCAGTGCATTTAGAGTCTGTTTTTCACAGAGCCTTCTTTTTCTTGTTTTGTTTTGTTGTGTTGTGTATTTTTAGGTTGCATTGGTGGGGGGGGGGGGGGGGGCAGTTTGGAGACTAAACTGACAACAAATATTATGGATCTCATCTCCACACTTTTTCCCTGCCATATGCACAACAGGTGATTTGGTTATTTGGTTGCAGGAACTGTGTGTGTTGAGGGGGTGTTGGCAATTTTGGCTTACTGATTTTGCAGTTGCTCCTGTAACAGTTGACACAGCGCACCATGAGTTTTCCCTGAAGCAGCCCACTAGCTCAGCCACTGCCCCATCCCAGCCATGCCCACACCGTCATCCACTGTTAAGTTCTTCAATGACATCGTGGAGCTGTGGGTGGCTGTCCTTGTCTGGCTTGAACAATACCTTGAGGCCTCTATGATTGGTGAAGACTCTCATAGTCGATTGTTTCTTCTCTCTAGCCCAGCACTTCAGCATATAGTACCCTTCAAGCTCTTAATCCTGTGGTTGATCTTTCCCTTGTTTCTTATTTGTGCTTATAGGACCAGCTGACAGCCTACTACACTGCCCTGTGTATGTTGCATTTCCAGGACCCTTAGTGTCCTCTGTCACCCCAGGTTTCATTGACAGAAGCTCTAAAGCCTGTCAACTTGCTAGTGATGGCCTGGGTGACTGTGGATATGCCGTCTCCTTTGACACCAGCAGAGAGTGTCAATGCCTTTCCACCAACTTCCACAACTGTCACCCCAACCACTGCACTGATGTCGACCCAGGGGACAGTGGAGATGCATTCACCCTGTCACTCCCAACACTGCTTGCTGCTGGCCCTTACACAGTCACCACTGTTGCTGCATCTGGCCCTGGCGACTGCCATCCCCGATACTGCTCACCACTGATCCTTGCATAGCCATCCCTATCGCCACATCGGTGTCAGCCCAGGTGACTGCTGGGATGCCTTCCCCTCCACAGCCCACAACACCAGCCATGGGTGTCGATGCCTCTCCACCTGCCACCACTGTCTCTGCACTTACATCCTGATATGGCAGCCTTCTCGTCACTGGCCCTTTTCTGACCAGAACTGTCATTGCTGATGCCAGTGCTCCTGCCAGTGGTGTGATCACCTCTAGCCCGATCGTGGCTGATGTTGGTACCTACACCACGGGTTTTTCTGTCACCATCCCCACCGCCACCTCAGCCATCCCTGAGGTCAATCATGCTGCTGGCCCTGCAGCCGATCACAGCATTCCCATCGAGTTGCCCATTCCTCAGGCACCCTTTGCTTGGACCTGCACCTTGTGTCCTGTGCCTACTGAGTCTGCTCTGCAGGCATGCTCTGGTGCCCTCTCCCTTCCATTCCACATGGCTTCCTCGTCTGGCTGCCCTGGCCATGGACTGCTCCTCTCTGTTGCCACACTTTGGTGTTGGTATTTGTGGAAATTTTGCAGCAACCCTCGGGTGATGCTGGGCACTGCCCTGTCACCTCTCCCGACAATCAGACAGTCTTTCTTTACACTGACCATGTAAATCTTTGGTCTTTCAGATTTCCCATCAATGTGGCCTTTTGTTGGCCACAATGGAAGCCTCTCCGGCCTGTTGATGTCATCGCCTCCTGGCTGGTCGCCATTGTTTGAGTATCACTCTCAGTGGCTGCTGATGTTCCCAACACCATAGTAGGCTCTCCACTCCCAGGGCATCTCCCTTCGGTGGCAGCCACTTAACCCTCAAACTACTTGCACCACCTCTTTTAAGGGGGTGGGGGTGGGGGGAATAATTACATCTGCCAGGTGTTACACTGCTCTGCATACCACGCAGGCACTGTGAACAGGCATTGTCAATTGTCACCTCTCCATGAGGATGCAAGTAAATGGCTCACATCAACAAAATTCACTGAGTTGTTTACTAGCCTAGCCTCATATGGCTTGGGCTGTTTGCGTTGTAGCTTCACAGAGCCTCCACGGCACCAGTGTTGCTGATAAGCAGCATGCTTATCATGGCAGCAAGTGCAGTAGGCAGGGCACAACTTCATTACGCCAAATGATGTGCTCGCTTAGTCCCAAGTCAGTATCCCTCCATATGAGACTATTTAGGCCACCATTGGACCATGTTACAGAAAGTTAGCACTCTGGGCTTCATGCCAGCCACACTAGCAGTCCACAGATCAGAGTCATTGTTCTCACCATGAGCACCTGTTGCCGATGCTATGCAGGACTGCTGTCCAACACTCTCAGGTATCACATCTCATCTCATTAGCAGTCACTGTCATCAAGCTATCGCTTCTGACTACCACTGACACCCAACGTTCAGGAAGTATCATCGTTCCACTGGCAGCTATGGCAGTTGAGCAATCGTCTCTGACAACCTCCAATGCCTGATGTCCCAGAAGTAGCACCATTCCACAGGCAGCTATCATTGTCAAGCCACAGCCACTGACATCCGCCAAAGCCTGACACCCTGCAAGCACTGTCATCCCACCACCAGCTATCATCATTGAGCTATGTCTCCAACACTTGCCAATGCCCGACATCCCTGAAGCTCATTGTTTTCAAGGTCACACTCTGAGTGCTAGGTTGAATCCTACCATCAATTATCCTTGGCCCTTATTACTCTGGCACTTACTAAAACTTATGGACTGCATCGTGTAAGCAGATCTCACATAACATCTAGAGGAGACATATCTGTTTGCACTTTAGTGTGTGGACATTCAACAATGACACTATATTTGAGTTCTGTTTCTTATATTAATGACAAACAGTTGTTATGGCACTTGCACATTTCATAGGTAGTCTGTAGCAACCCTGGGTCATGGCCACAAAAGACTCTTTCAGAAATCTGGATACTATCCCTGTAGTGCAAATGGAGTATAAAGAATTTTGTGTAGGGGGCTCCAACTGTCACTGAGGGTTAAGGTAATGTTGGGAAGTGATGTCTGTGTGAAGATACATTTCATTTCACAAACTGTTTCAAAGCTTCCTATGGAGCACATGAAAACTGAGAATGGAAAGCCGATATCAAAAGTGAAGAACATTTATGGAGACAGTTGGACTTTGTGTCATATGAGCTACAGCTGATACACAAACTTCAGCGTAACACTCAAATAAAATGACAGGCTCTTTTTATTACAGCATGAACATTATAGAACAGAATTATATTTGCCATCTGGTACTATTATGAGTGACGATATGATATTCCTTTAACACTGTACATGTACATGATTACTCTGCAACTGACAATTAAGTAACAATAAATTATCGAAGTATTTGTAACAAAGTTCCTGAATTTACAATAGGAAAACTCAAATTATTCTTGGAACTGGGAGCTGCCATAAATAATAAGTAAGGTATGGAATGTATATCAAAAAGACGTGATAGATACCATGGGAGGAGGAATGTTCATTGCATTTGGCAAAAATATTATTTCCATCAAGTTCAAAACTGAGTCTGACTGTAAAGTTAACTGGATGACTGTAACATGTCTAGGTGAACTCAAGTTAATTATCAGTTTTTTTATTGGCTCGCAGATTGCACCTTCACAGTTTTGGAAACATGTAAAGAAAATCTATACTCAGTAGCACAGAAACACCCAGATTATGCAATATTAGTTGGAGGTGACTGTGACCTACCTATTATAGATTGGATGGCTATGGATTCACTGTAGGTGGTATGAACAGGCAGTCTTGTGCAGCACTTTTGAACACATTTTCCAATAACTGTCTTGAGCAGCTCATGCACAATGGAAATGTTGTAGACCTCGTAACTATGAACAGGTCTGACATCACTGATGTCAGAATAGAGAAAGGGATTAGTGATCACGATATCATAGCAATGATGGTTACTAATAAATCCATCAAGAAGGCTAGGAGAGTAATTTTGCCAGAATGAGCAGATAATCAGTTGTTAATATCCTCCTTAGATAATAAACGGCTGTCATTTAGTTCCAATATGATGGACACAGAAGAACTATGAGCAAAGCTTAAAAGGATTGTAAACCGCACTCTAGAGATGTATGTGCCAAGTATGTGAATTTAAGATGAAAATGACCCATCGTAGTTTAATAATAACAGAAGTCAGAAAGTGCTGAGGAAGCAGAGACTGTTGCAATTGCGGTTCAAAATGGAATATGTGAATGACTATAGGTAAAAGTTAATAGAAATTCATGTGTCTGTAAAAAGATCAATTTGTAAAGCATACAAAAACTACCACCTCTGTACCTTAGTAAAAAGTAATGCTGAAAACCTGAGAAAATTCTGGTTCTACGTAAAATCCGTAGTGGATCGAAGGATTCTAATCAGTCATTCATTGACCAGTATGGTGTGGCAATAGAAGACAGTGAAAGAAAAGCTGAAGTTTTAAATTTTGCATTTCATAAATAATTCATGCAGGAGAATCCTACAAATGTACAGTTGTTTGACCACTGCACAGACTACTGTGAGAAGGACACAGTAATAGGGGTCCCTGGCACAGAGAAGCAACTAAAAGATTTGAAAACAAATAAATTGCCAAGTCCGGATTGAATCCCAATTCAGTTTTACAGAGAGTACTCCATGCCATTGGCCCCATATTTTTGTTTGCATTTGTCACAAATCTCTTTCTTAGCATAAAGTCCCATGAAACTGCAAAAAAGCGCAGGTGACTCCTGTACTTAAGAAAGGTAAAGAATGGACCAGCAAAATCACAGACCAATATCTTTAACATCAGTTTGCTGTGGAATTTTTGAAAATATTCTCAGTTTGAATATAATAAATTTTCTTGAGACGGAATAGCTTCTGTCCACAAATCAGAATGGATTCAGAAAGCATTGCTAGTGCAAAACTCAGTTTCCGTTTCCTTGCACGAACTCCAGTGATCAATGGATGAAGGGCAACAGCTGTATTCCATATTCTTAGATTTCCATAAAGCATTTGACGTGGTGATCTACTGCATACAGTTAATGATGGCATGAGCACAGGGAATAGGTTCCTAGATAAGAGTGGCTCGAAGACTTTAACCCAGCACATTGTTCTCAACAGCAAGTGTTTATCAGAGATGTTGTTGTTGTTGTGGTCTTCAGTCCTGAGACTGGTTTGATGCAGCTCTCCATGCTACTCTATCCTGTGCAAGCTTTTTCATCTCCCAGTACCTATTGCAATCTACATCCTTCTGAATCTGCTTAGTGTATTCATCTCTTGGTCTCCCTCTACGATTTTTACCCTCCACGCTGCCCTCCAATACTAAATTGGTGATCCCTTGATGCCTCAGAACATGTCCTACCAACCGATCCCTTCTTCTGGTCAAGTTGTGCCACAAACTTCTCTTCTCCCCAATCCTATTCAATACTTCCTCATTAGTTATGTGATCTACCCATCTAATCTTCAGCATTCTTCTGTAGCACCACATTTCGAAAGCTTCTATTCTCTTCTTGTCCAAACTATTTATCGTCCATGTTTCACTTCCATACATGGCTACACTCCATACAAATACTTTCAGAAATGACTTCCTGACACTTAAATCAATACTGGATGTTAACAAATTTCTCTTCTTCAGAAACGCTTTCCTTGCCATTGCCAGCCTACATTTTATATCCTCTCTACTTCGACCATCATCAGTTATTTTGCTCCCCAAATAGCAAAACTCCTTTACTACTTTAAGTGCCTCATTTCCTAATCTAATTCCCTCACCATCACCCGACTTAATTAGACTACATTCCATTATCCTTGTTTTGCTTTTGTTGATGTTCATCTTATACCCTCCTTTCAAGACACTGTCCATTCCATTCAACTGCTCTTCCAAGTCCTTTGCTGTCTCTGACAGAATTACAATGTCATCGGCGAACCTCAAAGTTTTTATTTCTTCTCCATGAATTTTAATACCTACCCCGAATTTTTCTTTTGTTTCCTTTACTGCTTGCTCAATATACAGATTGAACAACATCGGGGAGAGGCTACAACCCTGTCTTACTCCCTTCCCAACCACTGCTTCCCTTTCATGTCCCTCGACTCTTATAACTGCCATCTGGTTTCTGTACAAATTGTAAATAGCCTTTCGCTCCCTGTATTTTACCCCTGCCACCTTCAGAATTTGAAAGAGAGTATTCCAGTCAACATTGTCAAAAGCTTTCTCTAAGTCTACAAATGCTAGAAACGTAGGTTTGCCTTTCCTTAATCTTTCTTCTAAGATAAGTCGTAAGGTCAGTATTGCCTCACGTGTTCCAGTGTTTCTACGGAATCCAAACTGATCTTCCCCGAGGTTGGCTTCTAGTTTTTCCATTCGTCTGTAAAGAATTCGTGTTAGTATTTTGCAGCTGTGACTTATTAAACTGATTGTTCGGTAATTTTCACATCTGTCAACACCTGCTTTCTTTGGGATTGGAATTATTATATTCTTCTTGAAGTCTGAGGGTATTTCGCCTGTTTCATACATCTTGCTCACCAGATGGTAGAGTTTTGTCAGGACTGGCTCTCCCACGGCCGTCAGTAGTTCCAATGGAATATTGTCTACTCCGGGGGCCTTGTTTCGACTCAGGTCTTTCAGTGCTCTGTCAAACTCTTCACGCAGTATCGTATCTCCCATTTCATCTTCATCTACATCCTCTTCCATTTCCATAATATTGTCCTCAAGTACATCGCCCTTGTATAGACCCTCTATATACTCCTTCCACCTTTCTGCTTTCCCTTCTTTGCTTAGAACTGGGTTTCCATCTGAGCTCTTGATATTCATACAAGTCGTTCTCTTATCTCCAAAGGTCTCTTTAATTTTCCTGTAGGCGGTATCTATCTTACCCCTAGTGAGATAGGCCGCTACATCCTTACATTTGTCCTCTAGCCATCCCTGTTTAGCCATTTTGCACTTCCTGTCGATCTCGTTTTTGAGACGTTTGTATTCCTTTTTGCCTGTTTCACTTACCGCATTTTTATATTTTCTCCTTTCATCAATTAAATTCAATATTTCTTCTGTTACCCAAGGATTTCTACTAGCCCTCGTCTTTTTACCTACTTGATCCTCTGCTGCCTTCACTACTTCATCCCTCAAAGCTACCCATTCTTCTTCTACTGTATTTATTTCCCCTATTCCTGTCAATTGCTCCCTTATGCTCTCCCTGAATCTCTGTACAACCTCTGGTTCTTTCAGTTTATCCAGGTCCCATCTCCTTAAATTCCCACCTTTTTGCAGTTTCTTCAGTTTTAATCTACAGGTCATAACCAATAGATTGTGGTCAGAGTCCACATCTGCCCCTGGAAATGTCTTACAATTTAAAACCTGGTTCCTAAATCTCTGTCTTACCATTATATAATCTATCTGATACCTTTTAGTATCTCCAGGGTTCTTCCATGTATACAACCTTCTTTCATGATTCTTAAACCAAGTGTTAGTTATGATTATGTTGTGCTCTGTGCAAAATTCTACCAGGCGGCTTCCTCTTTCATTTCTGTCCCCCAATCCATATTCACCTACTATGTTTCCTTCTCTCCCTTTTCCTACACTCGAATTCCAGTCACCCATGACTATTAAATTTTCGTCTCCCTTCACAATCTGAATAATTTCTTTTATTTCATCATACATTTCTTCAATTTCTTCGTCATCTGCAGAGCTAGTTGGCATATAAACTTGTACTACTGTAGTAGGTGTGGGCTTCGTATCTATCTTGGCCACAATAATGCGTTCACTATGCTGTTTGTAGTAGCTTACCCGCATTCCTATTTTCCTATTCATTATTAAACCTACTCCTGCATTACCCCTATTTGATTTTGTGTTTATAACCCTGTAGTCACCTGACCAGAAGTCTTGTTCCTCCTGCCACCGAACTTCACTAATTCCCACTATATCTAACTTCAACCTATCCATTTCCCTTTTTAAATTTTCTAACCTACCTGCCCGATTAAGGGATCTGACATTCCACGCTCCGATCCGTAGAACGCCAGTTTTCTTTCTCCTGATAACGACATCCTCTTGAGTAGTCCCCGCCCGGAGATCCGAATGGGGGACTATTTTACCTCCGGAATATTTTACCCAAGAGGACGCCATCATCATGTAATCATACAGTAAAGCTGCATGCCCTCGGGAAAAATTACGGCTGTAGTTTCCCCTTGCTTTCAGCCGTTCGCAGTACCAGCACAGCAAGGCCGTTTTGGTTATTGTTACAAGGCCAGATCAGTCAATCATCCAGACTGTTGCCCTTGCAACTACTGAAAAGGCTGCTGCCCCTCTTCAGGAACCACACGTTTGTCTGGCCTCTCAACAGATACCCCTCCGTTGTGGTTGCACCTACGGTACGGCTATCTGTATCGCTGAGGCACGCAAGCCTCCCCACCATCGGCAAGGTCCATGGTTCATGGGGGGGGATATTATTAGGAGTGCCCCAGGGAACTATGATAGGACTCTATAGACATAAAGGATCTGACGAACAGGGTGAGCAGCAATCTGCAGGTGTTTGCTAGTAATGCTGTAGTTTACAGGGAGGCATCATCATTGAGTGACTGTAGGAGGATACAAGATGACTTAGACAAAATTTCTAGTTGATGTGATGAATGCTAGCTTGCTCTAATAGTAGAAAAATGTAAGTTAATGCAGATGAGTAGGAAAAACAATCCTGTATTATTTGAATACAGCACTAGTAGTGAGCTGCTTGACACAGTCATGCCGATTAAATATCTAGGCATAACACTGCAAAGTGATATGAAATGAAACGAGCACATAAGGACAGTATAAGGGAAGGCAAATGGCTGATTTTAGTTTATTGGGGGAATGTTTGGAAATGATGGTTCACGTGTAAAGGAAACTGCATATATGGCGCTAGTGAGACCTATGAGTACTGCGCTAGTGTTTAGTATCCCAATTATGTAGGATTAAAGGAAGATGTTGAAGCAATTCAGAAGTGGGCTGCTAGATTTGTTTTCGATAGGTCTGCTCAACACACGAGTATTACAGAAATGCTTTAAGAACTCAAATGAGAATGCCTGGAGAATAGACAATGTTTCTTTTTTTTCCCTTTAACACTATTGAGGAAATTTAGAGAACCGGCAATTGAAGTTGATGGCAGAACAATTCTACTGTGGCCAATGAACATTCACATAAGACCCACAAACATAATAATAGAAATCAGTGTCCATGTGTAGGCGTATAGGCAGTTGTTCTTCCCTTGCTCCATTTGTGAGTGGATTAGGAAATCAAATGAATGGTAGTGGTACACCACAAACCATAGGGTGGTTTGTGCACTAAGCATGTAGATGTGGAAGTTTGGCAGAAAGTGCCTACAAACCTTTCAGACTGTTTCTTGAGCATTCCACTCTCGATTAGCAGAGGGGAAAAAAGGAACCCCAAAATCTTTCTCTAATTTTGTTGTAATGGTGGTCATTTCTCCCCACATAGGTGGGAGCAAACAAAAGATTTTGGCATTTGAAGGAGAAAGTCTGTGACTGAAATTAAGAAGTTCTGCCTGCAGAAAGAAACATCTTTCTTTTAGTAATTGCCAACCCAACTTGCTTATCATACCCATGACACTCTCTCCATGATTTCATGATAATACAAATGAGCTGCTCTTCTCTGAACTTTTTTGATGTCCTTTGTCAGTCATATCCAGTAAGGATCGCATACTGTGCAGCAATACCCCAGAAGTGATCATAAGGCCGTTGCAGCATCCCTGAATATGGAAGTTAATAGGAATATAAAAAAAAGGGAGGAAGGTTTATCTGTTTAGCAAGAGTAATAGAAGGCAGATTTCAGACTACCTAATAGATCAAAACGAAAATTTCTGTTCCGACACTGACAATGTTGAGTGTTTATGGAAAAAGTTCAAGGCAATCGTAAAATGCGTTTTAGACAGGTACGTGCCGAGTAAAACTGTGAGGGATGGGAAAAACCCACCGTGGTACAACAACAAAGTTAGGAAACTACTGCGAAAGCAAAGAGAGCTCCACTCCAAGTTTAAACGCAGCCAAAACCTCTCAGACAAACAGAAGCTAAGCGATGTCAAAGTTAGCGTAAGGAGGGCTATGCGTGAAGCGTTCATTGAATTCAAAAGTAAAATTCTATGTACCGACTTGACAGAAAATCCTAGGAAGTTCTGGTCTTACGTTAAATCAGTAAGTGGCTCGAAACAGCATATCCAGACACTACGGGATGATGATGGCATTGAAACAGAGGATGACACGCGTAAAGCTGAAATACTAAACACCTTTTTCCAAAGCTGTTTCACAGAGGAAGACCGCACTGCAGTTCCTTCTCTAAATCCTCGCACAAACGAAAAAATGGCTGACATCGAAATAAGTGTCCAAGGAATAGAAAAGCAACTGGAATCACTCAATAGAGGAAAGTCCACTGGACCTGACGGGATACCAATTCGATTCTACACAGAGTACGCAAAAGAACTTGCCCCCCTTCTAACAGCCGTGTACCGCAAGTCTCTAGAGGAACGGAGGGTTCCAAATGATTGGAAAAGCGCACAGATAGTCCCAGTCTTCAAGAAGGGTCGTCGAGCAGATGCGCAAAACTATAGACCTATATCTCTTACGTCGATCTCTTGTAGAATTTTAGAACATGTTTTTTGCTCGCGTATCATGTCATTTCTGGAAACCCAGAATCTACTATGTAGGAATCAACATGGATTCCGGAAACAGCGATCGTGTGAGACCCAACTCGCCTTATTTGTTCATGAGACCCAGAAAATATTAGATACAGGCTCCCAGGTAGATGCTATTTTTCTTGACTTCCGGAAGGCGTTCGATACAGTTCCGCACTGTCACCTGATAAACAAAGTAAGAGCCTACGGAATATCAGACCAGCTGTGTGGCTGGATTGAAGAGTTTTTAGCAAACAGAACACAGCATGTTGTTATCAATGGAGAGACGTCTACAGACGTTAAAGTAACCTCTGGTGTGCCACAGGGGAGTGTTATGGGACCATTGCTTTTCACAATATATATAAATGACTTAGTAGATAGTGTCGGAAGTTCCATGCGGCTTTTCGCGGATGATGCTGTAGTATACAGAGAAGTTGCAGCATTAGAAAATTGTAGCGAAATGCAGGAAGATCTGCAGCGGATAGGCACTTGGTGCAGGGAGTGGCAACTGACCCTTAACATAGACAAATGTAATGTATTGCGAATACATAGAAAGAAGGATCCTTTATTGTATGATTATATGATAGCGGAACAAACACTGGTAGCAGTTACTTCTGTAAAATATCTGGGAGTATGCGTGCGGAACGATTTGAAGTGGAATGATCATATAAAATTAATTGTTGGTAAGGCGGGTACCAGGTTGAGATTCATTGGGAGAGTGCTTAGAAAATGTAGTCCATCAACAAAGGAGGTGGCTTACAAAACACTCGTTCGACCTATACTTGAGTATTGCTCATCAGTGTGGGATCTGTACCAGATCGGTCTGACGGAGGAGATAGAGAAGATCCAAAGAAGAGCGGCGCGTTTCGTCACAGGGTTATTTGGTAACCGTGATAGCGTTACGGAGATGTTTAATAAACTCAAGTGGCAGACTCTGCAAGAGAGGCGCTCTGCATCGCGGTGTAGCTTGCTCGCCAGGTTTCGAGAGGGTGCGTTTCTGGATGAGGTATCGAATATATTGCTTCCCCCTACTTATACCTCCCGAGGAGATCACGAATGTAAAATTAGAGAGATTAGAGCGCGCACGGAGGCTTTCAGACAGTCGTTCTTCCCGCGAACCATACGCGACTGGAACAGGAAAGGGAGGTAATGACAGTGGCACGTAAAGTGCCCTCCGCCACACACCGTTGGGTGGCTTGCGGAGTATCAATGTAGATGTAGATGTAGAAGAGAATGGACAAGCATAGTACTGGCAGTCTCTTTAGACAATGACCATCAATTGGATTAGTGATTGCTGCTCAGTGTTGGATGATCACCACACCAAATTGAAGAATCTGTTAAGGTACATGACTAGAATATTACATTGTACAGGGCATCTGTCTGACATTTTATTGAAGGACGGACAACATGCACATTTTGTGGTGGCAAGATTGTGGGTGTCAACACATAGGGCACTTTATCTCTGAGCCCACACATGCACAGAGCTTTAAATGTGCCAGTGTGTACCATATGTGATTCAAACTGGGATAAGCCATTTCTAATAACCAAGGCATCAGCAGAATGTCTGACCTTCCTCAGTGTTGTTCTTCCTTATTTTGACACAAGCATTTAGACTAAAATTTCTTTTTACAGGGACTAGGCCTAAAGCTGAATTTCTGATGTCTGTATTTAGAATTAAAATTTACAATATTGTATTATCAATGGAATTAACAAAAAACATACACTTACCTGGGCACAAGCGACATAAAAATTTGCAAGCAGATCATAAGCATGACCCTTAGTGTAAAAAGCAACTATATTCTTTAGAATTTCTGGATCAGATTGCCAGTCTAATGACTGAAGGTAATTAGCTGCCATTACGTAGATGTCACGTTGTCGTGATGTAGTTGCAAAGTAGATAATACGTTCAGTATCACCTGATTTCAGAAGTGCTTTCATAGCTTTCACCTACAATTAACAAATTAGAAGATATCAAAGAAATTTGTTTAGAATCACCTGTAAAAAACATTAAGAATAAATGTTTGTAGAGGGATAAGGTAAAATCATTACATATTAAATACAACTCTAGAAATAACATCTAAATAAGTTTACCAGAATGACACAGCAAGATACTTTACTGTTGACATGACAGTGATTTTATAATTAGCAATTAAGCTGCAGCTTCAGTACAATGTAGCTGGCTGAGACACTGCAGTTGTGTGTGTGTTTTCTGTATTAGTTAGGTCTGATGGAGGGCATTGCCTGAAAGTTCAGCAACACTTTCAGTCATTTTTACAAATTTAGATGCATTACATTTACTCAGGCAGAAATTACCAACATACATTAGTTCAAAACACAACTCCTAAGGAGATCACAAAATTCATCAGATCACAAAAAAATAGTATTTTGCTCACTCTGATGCTTTTTCTAGCAGAGTATTGAAATTTTCTGCTGACTTGATAGGACTACCATTAAACTCTTTCAGTAATCAATCAGTTACTCAGGACGTATTTCCTGACAGACTTAATTACGCTGTACCAACACTTTTTTTTTTTTATTAAGGTAGAGATAAGCAAAGTTTCACACCTTCCACTCTTTTCACATGTTTTTAAGACAGTAGCCTATCATAGAATATTGACTCATTTTTACAAGTAGAATTTGTTAATCTGACTTTCGCAAAGGATGCTCCCTAGGGAAAGTCTTACAAGACCTCCCAAATGAAGTCCCAACAAAACTACACAAGTAAAAATTAGGATATTGATTTATTCTCTTATCTCGCTGAAGCATTTGAGTTTCTCATCATCATTATATACGAGGTGTGGCTAGAAAAAAACCGGACTAGTACTGGTGAAACAATAAAACGAATGCAATAAGGCTGAAAGTCGCGTGGCCTGTCACGTGACTCTCGCTCCGCCTACTGCTCGAATTTCATCTGCCTCCTGCACTCAGTCTGCCCGTGGCGTCTGTTTTAAGTAGTTGACGTTTTGTCTGTGCGTCGGAAAATGTTGAGTGTACAGAAAGAACAGCATGTTAACATCAAATTTTGTTTCAAACTAGGAAAATCTGCAAGTGAAACGTTTGTAATGTTACAACAAGTGTACGGCGATGATTGCTTATTGCGAACACAAGTGTTTGAGTGGTTTAAACGATTTAAAGATGGCCGCGAAGACACCAGTGATGACACTCGCACTGGCAAACCATTGTCAGCAAAAACTGATGCAAACATTGAAAAAATCAGTAAACTTGTTCGACAAGATCGCCGTTTAACAATCAGAGCAGTGTCTGAGTTAACAGGAGTTGACAAGGAAAGTGTTAGGCAGATTCTTCATGAAAGTTTCAACATGAACAAAGTGTGTTCAAAAATGGTTCCAAAGTGTCTCACAATCGAACAGAAAGAACGCCGAAGAATGATTTGTTCTGACATCCTGGAAAACATTGAAAGTGATCCCACCTTCTTACAAAATGTTATTACTTGCGATGAATCGTGGTTTTTTACTTACGATCCCGAAACTAAACGCCAATCGATGCATTGGAAAACTCCTGGTTCTCCACGACAAAAAAAAGCACGAATGTCAAAATCGAAATTCAAGGCAATGATGATTGTTTTTTTTTGACATCAAAGGGATTGTGCACATTGATTGGGTACCAGAGGGACAAACAGTGAATCAGCATTACTACATTAGCGTCCTGGCTACCCTACGTGAGCGAGTATGGAGAAAACGGAACGATTTGTGGAGAAAAAAGTCATGGATCCTTCACCAAGACAATGCCCCAGCTCACAGTGCGTTGTCAGTGAAGACGTTTTTGGCAAAACACAACATTCCCATCTTAGATCATCCACCCTACTCACCTGATTTGGCCCCCTGTGACTTTTTTCTTTTCCCTAAAGTCAAGTCCGCTTTGAAAGGAACTAGATTTGAGACTGTTGAAGCAGTAAAAGAAAAAGCGATGGAAGTAATGTATGGACTTACCGAAAATGATCTGCAGCATTGCTATGAACAGTGGAAAATTCGTATGGAGCGGTGTAGAGACCGAGGAGGAGAGTACATTGAAGGAGATAACATGAAATTGTAAATAATTGTAAATAAATGTTTTTTCCAGCATCAGTCCGGTTTTTTTCTAGCCGCACCTCGTAGTTCCAGTTCCCTGGATATTATTAATAAGCCTCTTCCACTTCCTTCTATTCAAGTATAATCTGTCATGGGGAACATCGCTCACTGTCCTCCCTCTGGCAGTGAGGTCATCCTAGATCATAAACATCCAAAGGGTTCTAAGTCTATCTACAGGGAATTTTCCTTCTGCCTCTCTTCCAAATTTATTCAGGCTGTTCTGGTAGGCTCAAACCTCATTACATGCCTGTAGCACTGTAGTCTAGATGTGATGATTCAGTCTCAAAGAGATCTCTTGTTTCAGCTTTCTTCCTCAACTCCTCATTCTTTAACTTATCCAATTTTGTCTTCTGGGTGATGGATCTAAGAAATTTCATTTTTGATGCCTCATGTCTTGATGACTCTCTCTTTGTGAGAATGCATGCTTGAATACTATAGATCAATATTAGTGTGAGGTAGCTGTTCAGAACCATTTTCTACTCTGTTCTTTATCTCCTTTCTAATCAAATTATCCCTGGAAATTATACTTCTAAGATACAGAAAACTATCCACACACCCTAGCTGGTGATCTCCCAGTTTCATATTTGTGGGATTCCCATCTCGGTTGACTACCATTATTGTTTTCTTGGTCTCACTGGTGTGGAGATTGTATTCCTGCAGTAAGGATTTCTACACAATAAGTCTGGTCTGAACTTCCTATCCTGTTTCACCCTACATTAAGTTCACCAAATCTTTTCTTGATATTCTTCATCCACAACAATGATGAAAACAGTGGGGACTGTACATTGCCTATCATTGTCTGAAACCATAAAGACCGCCCGCTTCAGCTACACTCCTGTCCCTTAGGCACTCCCAGGCCTTCTCTCTTGCAACACTACCATATAATTTTTTCACATTTAGGAACACAACTGAGTGACTCAGGGAACACCGTTGTAAGTGCCACAGACATGTTTCTTGTGTTATAGGGCAATTGGTGCTACCTATGAGCAGCAGGATATAATACACCAGGAAAAAAGTTCTAACTGCACTCAACAGATGTCAGGGCAATGTTTCATGGTAAATGGCAATGGCTGCCTGCCATGGGAACAATACGGCAAGTGACAGGTAAAATGGCCTGCACTACGTCTTCTGAAATTATAGCCACATTTGACGAGTTACAAGAAAATGAAGATGTTCTTAGTGATTCTGATATCTCTGACCAGGATCCTGAGTAAATTCCTCACAACTAAGTTGACTGAGAAGTATATAAATTTTCAATTTTTTTGTACTAAGTACGTTTCATGAATATAATGGTAATTGCATGTACATACTGTTATGTTCCTGAAATGCATGATACGATGTTATTACTGAATGTTTGCTGTTGAGAGCTTGATGGTGTGTGTATGTATGTATCTTCATTTATAGAATGAGATTTTCACTCTGCAGTGGAGTGTGCATGATATGAAACTTCCTGGAAGATTAAAACTGTGTGCCAGACCAAGACTCAAACTTGGGACCTTTGCCTTTCGCGGGCAAATGTTCCACCGTCTGAGCTACCCAAGCATGACTCATGCCCCGTCCGCACAGAGAGCCTGTGAAAGGCAAAGGCCCCAAATGTGAGTCTCGGTCCGGCACACAGTTTTAATCTGCTAGGAAGTTTCGTCTTCATTTATATTCATATACATAATAATAATAATAATAACAACAACAGCAACATCAATGATAATGATGAAAATAGCAATAATCAAAATCGATGTAAATTAAAAGACTCTCATTGCAATTTCTAACAAATGCTGTGACCAAAATAAGAACTGGAAACTGGGTCTATTCCAGCAGTGTATAATATCATCTGGATGATTTCCAGTCATGGAGCACTACTTGCCCGTTAGTGGTCAAATGATGAGGACATTTGACAGAGATTTTGAGACAGTTGAAAATTATACATGCCACTAAATTCAAACTGTGAACTGTCCAGAAGAGCGGTCTAATATCAGCCAGAAATTCAGCCAAGAAGAATCCATTTGCTGTCTGTAGCATGAAAAGGTAGAATTTCTTTCAAATAAGACACTTGAAAGAAGCATTTGTCTTCAGAAAGAAGACTGTTGATGGTCTGGCTGTCAACATAAGGAATCTATGCAGGTGTAAGGTGGCTTCTGAATACCCATCTTTATTA
The DNA here is from genome assembly GCF_023864345.2 of Schistocerca serialis cubense. Lineage (NCBI taxonomy): Eukaryota > Metazoa > Arthropoda > Insecta > Orthoptera > Acrididae > Schistocerca > Schistocerca serialis. The sequence goes on along the minus strand of NC_064639.1, from coordinate 480,332,058 downwards.
ATCAGCGAGGCATTCTGTCACGTTATCTCGCAAGAAGTAAGTAAGAAATATAGGAAGGAAAGCCCATTTCTTGCTCTTTGATTAAAATATGATGTACCCAGAATCGTTGAAAAGAAGGAAGCTGTCAATGTCCTCTCCCTCTTACATTACATACCTCCCGTTCATCATGGATTTTTCTTGTCAGTAAAAACAACATGTTTGGACTGCGGACACATCAGTGATGAATGATTAAATACTTTCAAATAATGAGCTATGCATTTAAGCCTTCCAGTAACTCTGTGTAAATGTTTTCATATGATTATCTATCACTATATTTTGTTGTTAGTGTATGTGATTTGGGTAATATAATGTTATCTACATAACAGTAGTGCTTATTTTTGTATATTTCACATTTTATAGTCTGTTTTTTGCTCATTTTAAGCCTGTGTTGAAGAATATAAATATTAAAAGCCATTGAGAACCAAATGGACGTTAGAATAAAATTATTCAGATTTGTGGATCAACTGCAAACTTTAATCTTCTGAACTCCAAACTTTTATTTTGGCACTTATCATTTTGTTCCCCCAAGCAGCTCGATTAACAGATTTTCGTTTCTGTTCTGGTATTTTTCCATCAGCATGGGAATAATGAAAATTAGATCCAAGGCATATTTCTACTTCTGAAGTCATACTGCTCCTATTCCAGCTTTGGTTCTAGGACTGTTCTCAATCGTCTTTATATGATCTTCTCTAAAATTTTCAACCCATGCAACGGCAGGGTTATTAATCTGTAACTAGTAACCTTCCATCTACTGCCTTTCTTACACAACTAAATTATAACACTCTTGCTCCTGTCTACAAGCAAATTTTTGTGTTGGGACAGTGTTCTGTGCACCTGCCTTCTTCATGTCCACATTCACTTCATCTGCACACAGGCAATTTCCTTCGGCATACATTTTACAGCTGTCATTGTTTCTGTACAGGTGATTGGAGGCTCCTCGCTGTAGGTCTGAATATCTGATTAAATGTTACAACTGATCCATTCAGTACATGGTCAAAATGGTCCATCAAGACTTATCTGATGTGGCTTTCTTTTTTAACCAGATTTCCATTTTCATCTTCAAGTGTCTTTATGGGTTTCTTTTTACTTCTGATAACACTATGCAGAAGTTTCTTAAAGCCTCTGCTATCCTCCTCCAGTTTTGGCTGAATAGTTGCCATTTTATTTTCATTTTGTAGATCACCAAATTCTGGGGAATGACCTTGCCACAGTGGATACACCGGTTCCTGTGAGATCACCGAAGTTAAGCACTGTTGGGCGTGGTCAGCATGTGGATGGGTGACCATCCAGGCCGCCATGCACTGTTGCCATTTTTTGGGGTGCACTCAGCCTCGTGATGCCAATTGAGGAGCTACTCGACTGAATAGTAGCAGCTTTGGTCAAGAATACCATCGTAACGAATGGGAGAGTGGTGTGCTGACCCCACGCCCCTCCTATCCGCATCCTCTACTGAGGATGCCACGGCGGTCAGATGGTCCCAGTAGGCCACTTGTGGCCTGAAGACGGAGTTATTTAAGGATATCCAAATTATAATTACCAAACTAAAATGTTATGGCATTAATGATAGCCCTCTTGCATGAATAGAGTCTTGCCTTATACTATAATACAGGTCATATTATCAGACTGTAAAACAGTAATGAAACTAACCTCTGTCATTACAGATGCAGGTAAATTTTCGTTAAAATAGAACCAATGTAATGAACTAAATATTAAGGCATCATAGAATGTAAATGGTACTGCGGAGGCAGAAGCTTTATATTTAGTTGGTGTAGCACAAAAAATTTAAGGGAATGTAGTGAATGTTTATTGTTAATACAGTGTACAGAGCAAGTTTGTTGGTGCTGCACATTTTAGTGATTCTGACCAAGGTAAACTCGTGTTGCAGTGTTCTTCTTTGGCACCCCAGTGTGGAAATGGGCACAGACACAACGAAGTGAAAAATACGTGCAATAAGCATATTTATTTGTATACAAAAGCCAACTTCAGAATTTTCCATTATGTGAACCTTAGTCTGTCATTGATTGTATCAATACCTGCTTGTACTGTGATATATTGTGAAATTTCTAACATTTGCGAGTGCTGTGATAAACTTGTACTATTATCACCAATTATAGGCTTAAAATTGTGTTCTTTTAAAATTTTTGAGAAAAGTAGGCCTATCCTCATTCAAAACAACTGTTATTTAATTTTTTATTGTTCAGTTACGTGTAAAATAGTTCATTTCTGAGGAACTATATTTTTATAAGTTACTGGTAAGATATATAACTTATTTCTTAGCAAATCAGCGTTTTTTGTTACCAGTTTTGCCAAAGAATACATCACCCTTGAATTTCATTGTATATCAATGCAAATAAATGAGCATTTTTGAGAATTTTTAGAATCTACCATTGTTCTTTGCATAATCTACAAACAATTTGTACTAAATCTGCGTTTGTGATTTAGTTGCTGTAGCAGATAGTCTAACTAACATATTGTGTCACATACAGTTCTCCCTTAAAAAGTTGCAGCCCATATATGTCATTTGCATTTATCATAAATTAATGCTGTTTTTATATTTGCTAACAACTATAATTAACCTCAAAATCTTTTAGGAAACTAGTAATTTTTACCACAGACTTTTGTGTTGCCTTAACAGAAATCTCATTTTGTGTATTTGCTTCAATTCTTATTGGGAATTAGCAACTTTTTAGCTCAACAGATTGAAAGATAACTTGTTCACTGCCTTGTAATACATTGCACCAGCCGAAATGCAGCCCCACTGTGACTGCTGTTCTAGAACATGGGATGACTTGGTTGACGTTTGTAAGCAGCTGGAAATCACCTTGACTACTGTCAAACAATTCGCAGCTGTTGCGAATCAGTGTTTTGGAAGAGCTCCCGAGAGTTGTGTACCTGTGATACTGGTGCCAGGGGTGCCTAAGGTACTACCCTCTCCTGTGGATTCTGTCTCCACTGCAAAAAGTACAGGATCTGCCATTACTCGTCCACTTGACTGGGAGTGGCTTGTCAGTGGTAGATCTAGGTGTCATGTACAGGGTGGATGGGGACCAGCAAGGACTCAGGGTGTTGTACTGATACCCCTAACCAACAAGTTCGAATTAGTGAGAGTCACTCCACCTGTTATTGTCCAGTGTCAAGAAGAGTCAAATGCAAAAGCTTAGGGGTCTATTAATTGTCAGCATTTCAAATATACAGCGGATGATGTACCCCTTATGGAAATGGCAGCAAGGGACAGGAAAGGGCACCAGATGCACTCAATGCGTACACATGGGAACCTCATTCAATATGTTGAAGATGCCAATCTAGCAGACATCAAGGGAACAGGGTGCAACCAACTGCAGTTTGTGGTGCATGTTGGAAAAAATGATGCCCATCATTTCAGCTCCGAGGTCGTACTTGGTTCATTGCAGCGACTGGCAGAGAAGGTTGAGAGGACCAGCCTTGTGGAGCTTCAATGAAGCTCACAAATTGCAGCATTGTCTCAAGAAGTGATCATGCCCCTTTGGCTCTGAGACAAGTGGAATGACTGAACCAGAGACTTTGAAGGTTCTGTGATAAGCTAGGCTGTGACTTCCTGGACATGCGCCATAGTGTTGAGAACTGGGTCAGCTGTGCTCTACACATCAAGGGCTGCTAATCAGGTAGCAGGGTTTTTAGGTTAGGTGACTCTCCATCCAATCCAGATAACAATAGCAGTGGGGAACCCAGGAATATCAATTTAACATAGAAAGAAACGCCTCTCACAGGTGAGAGTATTACAATCCTAATGGTACACTACTGAAGCATTCACAACAAAGTGCCAGAGTTTGAAGCACTCATGAAAAGCAGTGAAGTTCACATAATACTAGGTACAGAAAGCTAATTGAAACCTGGAATATATAGTAGTGAGATTTTTGGGGAAAATTTAAGTGTATATTGAAAGGATAGGCAAGTGGAAAATGGAGGTGGTGTATTTGTCGCAGTAGTCAAGAAACTCATATCCACTGAGATAGAAATTGAAGCCACATGTGAGATTGTTTGTGCAGGACTCAGTCTTGCGGTAGGGGGTATAAACTGATAAATGGATCCTTCTGTCACTCACCAGACTCATCTCCTGGTGTGACTGAAAACTTAAGAAAAAACCTCACTTCACTTGTACATAAGTTCCCCAATCGCACTGTAACACCAGCGAAGGTTTTAATCATCCAAAAGTTAATTGGGGAAATTACAGTCTTGTTAATGGTGCACATGATAAGACATCCTGTGAAACATTACTAAATGCTTTCTCTGAAAACTACCTCAAACACATAGTTAGGAACCTCATTCATGATAGAAATACAGTATAACCACACTTTTACATTACTGGAATTAATGTTTTCCTACCATTTAGACATTTTTTGTTGCTCCCGTCAAATTTATTATGTCTACAAAGTTAATTCGCACCCTATTTTGCATCAACATATTAACAATTTCCCTGCAAATTATGCTTTATGAGAAAATGTTGGTGGAGAAAAAACAAACTGACGTAAACTGATGCTGGCATGATTTTGGCCGTCAAGTAATGTTTACAAACATTATGAGGTTAAGTTTCTTGACACCAGGGCACTCTACTCAGCAGATCCGAAGTGGTAAGCGTATAAAAATTGGAACAATACATGACCTATTTCCTATCACTGTCAAGTTCCGCTCGGCACAGTGCCTGATGGGAGAAACTAGGTTCATTTGTAGTTTCATTCGAATACAGATATCATGACCGATCACAACCATTTTCAAACTGTCTCTATTGCGTATTTACAGTTTCATGATTTTTGTGCTCGTCGACACCTTTGTATTTAGCATGTTTCATAATTTGGCCACTTGTTTGGCTAGTTGACATCTTCACTGATCACTCACTTTGCACTGCTCAAATTTTTTTGGTTTAAAGGGTGCCAATTACATATTTTTTCATGCTGAGCAAATCGTGTTTTGAGAATTTATTCTCATTGTCAAGTGCAGTATTTATGTATGTATTTTTTGTGAGAGTTATAAAAACAAACAATGTGAGTTACAGTTTGTGTCTGTGTGGTTTCCTACATGACTGAGGAAGCACAGTACCTGATAAACTCAAAAAGATGACTGCAGTGCAGGAAACACAGAACAACACATATGCAAACAGCACATAAAATAAAAAATATGGTAGAGCACTTGCCCGCGAAAGGCAAAGGTCCCGAGTTCGAGTCTCGGTCGGGCACACAGTTTTAATCTGCCAGGAAGTTTCATACCAGCGCACACTCCGCTGCAAAGTGAAAATCTCATTCTGGAAACATCCCCCAGGCTGTGGCTAAGCGATGTCTCCGCAGTATCCTTTCTTTCAGGAGTGCTAGTTCTGCAAGGTTCACAGGAGAGCTTCTGTAAAGTTTGGAAGGTAGGAGACGAGATACTGGCAGAAGTAAAGCTGTGAGGACCGGGCGTGAGTCGTGCTTCGGTAGCTCAGATGGTAGAGCACTTGCCCGCGAAAGGCAAAGGTCCCGAGTTCGAGTCTCAGTCGGGCACACAGTTTTAATCTGCCAGGAAGTTTCATATCAGCGCACACTCTGCTGCAGAGTGAAAATCTCATTTTGACCACATAAAAGATATGCAAACACCACACAAAATACTTTTGTAATATTAGCACTTGACAATGAGAAAAAATTCTTAAAACTCATGGTGCTAAGCATGAGAAACTATGTAACTGGTGCAGTGTTTTATTGTTTAAATAATGAATGACAGCTGCATGCTTTCCAGAAACATTGACTACGATGTATGAAATTGAGTCAGTCATTTCTACTCCCTAGACAGTTATAGGTTTACGTTACATCAGTGATTTTTTTGGGTAATAAACCTTTATTAGATAATAAACAAGTGTGTGACAAGTATTTTGATGCCTATTATGTACATATACCTTAAATAAAGTGTGAAAATGCATGGGGGTATCCTATACGTAACTTTTACAGCTTACAACATTATTTCCCACATTTTATGCCATTTTTCTGAAGTCCCTTGAAAAATGTAAAAGTGGGGTTTCAGTGTATACTGGATTTAATGGCAACAAACAGACCTGACTTGTTTGAGAATGTCCACATAGAAACTGGTATCAGTGACAAGGATGCAGTTGTGGCAACAATGATTACCAAACAAAAACTAATACAAGCAGAAAGATATATACATGTTCAGTAAACTAGATAAAAAATCAGTAGTTTCATATCTCAATGAGGAAATTGAAAGATCCAGCACAGGGCAGGAGCATGAACTATGACTCAAGTTTAAATGAATAGTTGACCATTCAGTGGATAGATATGTACCCAGTAGAACAGTTCATATGGGAGGGAACCTCCATGGTATACAGTCACTGTAAAGACACTATAAAGAAACAGAGGTTATTGCATAACAGGTGTAAAACAAAGTGTAGGGCTGTAGACAGAGAGACACTGAATTAAATGCATTTGGCTGTCAAGACAATAATATGTGATGCCTTCAATGAGTACCATAGCAGAATATTGTCCAATGATATTTCACAAAACCCAAAGAAGTTCTCATTGTATGTAGAAGTTGTCAGTGGCACCAATGTTAGTGTCCAATCTCTAGTAAATGAGACAGGAACTGAAACGGATGGTAGCAAAGCAAAAGCTGAACTCCACTTTCAAATGTTCCTTTACAAAGGAAAACCCATGAAAATTTCCGCAATTTAATACCCTTACCACTGAAAAAGTGAATGAAATAAGTATTATTGTCAGTGGTGTTCAGAATCAGCTTTGTTCAATTTTAAACAAATCTCCAGGGTCCAACTAGATCTCTGTCAGATTATATACTGAATCTGCAGCTGAGTTACAAGAAGGATAGAAGAAGTGATCCACACAACTATCATCCAATATCCTTGACATCAATTTGTTATACAATCTTAGAACATATTCTGAGCTCAAATGTAATGAGGTATCTTGAACAGAATGACCTCTTCAATGCTCATCAGAATGGAATCTGAAATAATGCGAAACCCAACTTGCACTTTTCTTGCATGACATACTGAAAGCTTTGGATCAAGGCAGCCAGGGAGACATAGTATTTCTTGGTTCTTGAAGAGCATTTGACTCAGTACCACACCTACACCACACCTAAGCTAATTGTCAAAAATATGATCATATGGGGTATCAAGTGAAATTGTGACTGGATTGAGGACTTTGTGGTAGGGAGGACGTAGGATATTATATTGGATGGAGAGTAACTGTCAGATGTAGAAGTAACTCCCCAGGGAAATGTGTTGGGACCCTTGCTGTTCATGTTGTTTATTAATGGCCTTGGAGACAATATTAATAGTAACCTCTGACTTTTTACAGGTGATGCACTTATATATATATATAAAAAAAATCAAAGATGAGGTGACTTACCGAACGAAAGCGCTGGCAGGTCGATAGACACACAAACAAACACAAACATACACACAAAATTCAAGCTTTCGCAACAAACTGTTGCCTCATCAGGAAAGAGGGAAGGAGAGGGGAAGACGAAAGGAAGTGGGTTTTAAGGGAGAGGGTAAGGAGTCATTCCAATCCCGGGAGCGGAAAGACTTACCTTAGGGGGAAAAAAAGACAGGTATACACTCGCACACACGCACTTATCCATCCACACATACAGACACAAGCAGACATATTTAAAGACAAAGAGTTTGGGCAGAGATGTCAGTCGAGGCAGAAGTGTAGAGGCAAAGAAGTTGTTGAAAGACAGGTGAGGTATGAGTGGCGGCAACTTGAAATTAGCGGAGATTGAGGCCTGGCGGATGACGAGAAGAGAGGATATACTGAAGGGCAAGTTCCCATCTCCGGAGTTCGGATAGGTTGGTGTTGGTGGGAAGTATCCAGATAACCCGGACGGTGTAACACTGTGCCAAGATGTGCTGGCTGTGCACCAAGGCATGTTTAGCCACAGGGTGATCCTCATTACCAACAAACACTGTCTGCCTGTGTCCATTCATTGGAATGGACAGTTTGTTGCTGGTCATTCCCACATAGAATGCATCACAGTGTAGGCAGGTCAGTTGGTAAATCACGTGGGTGCTTTCACACGTGGCTCTGCCTTTGATCATGTACACCTTCCGGGTTACAGGACTGGAGTAGGTGGTGGTGGGAGGGTGCATGGGACAGGTTTTGCATCGGGGGCGGTTACAAGGATAGGAGCCAGAGGGTAGGGAAGGTGGTTTGGGGATTTCATAGGCTTGAACTAACAGGTTACGAAGGTTAGGTGGACGGTGGAAAGACACTCTTGGCGGAGTGGGGAGGATTTCAGGAAGGATGGATCTCATTTCAGGGCAGGATTTGAGGAAGTCGTATCCCTGCTGGAGAGCCACATTCAGAGTCTGGTCCAGTCCCGGAAAGTATCCTGTCACAAGTGGGGCACTTTTGTGGTTCTTCTGTGGGGGATTCTGGGTTTGAGGGGACGAGGAAGTGGCTCTGGTTATTTGCTTCTGTACCAGGTCGGGAGGGTAGTTGCGGGATGCGAAAGCTGTTTTCAGGTTGTTGGTGTACTGATTCAGGGATTCCGGACTGGAGCAGATTCGTTTGCCACGAAGACCTAGGCTGTAGGGAAGGGACCGTTTGATGTGGAATGGGTGGCAGCTGTCATAATGGAGGTACTGTTGCTTGTTGGTGGGTTTGATGTGGACGGACGTGTGAAGTTGGCCATTGGACAGGTGGAGGTCAACGTCAAGGAAAGTGGCATGGGATTTGGAATAGGACCAGGTGAATCTGATGGAACCAAAGGAGTTGAGGTTGGAGAGGAAATTCTGGAGTTCTTCTTCACTGTGAGTCCAGATCATAAAGATGTCATCAATAAATCTGTACCAAACTTTGGGTTGGCAGACTTGGGTAACCAAGAAGGCTTCCTCTAAGCGACCCATGAATAGGTTGGCATACGAGGGGGCCATCCTGGTACCCATGGCTGTTCCCTTTAATTGTTGGTATGTCTGGCCTTCAAAAGTGAAGAAGTTGTGGGTCAGGATGAAGCTGGCTAAGGTAATGAGGAAAGAGGTTTTAGGTAGGGTGGTAGGTGATCGGCGTGAAAGGAAATGCTCCATCGCAGCGAGGCCCTGGACGTGCGGAATATTTGTGTATAAGGACGTGGCGTCAATGGTTACAAGGATGGTTTCCGGGGGTAACAGATTGGGTAAGGATTCCAGGCGTTCAAGAAAGTGGTTGGTGTCTTTGATGAAGGATGGGAGACTGCATGTAATGGGTTGAAGGTGTTGATCTACGTAGGCAGAGATACGTTCTGTGGGGGATCTTCACTTTTGAAGGCCAGACATACCAACAATTAAAGGGAACAGCCATGGGTACCAGGATGGCTCCCTCGTATGCCAACCTATTCATGGGTCGCTTAGAGGAAGCCTTCTTGGTTACCCAAGTCTGCCAACCCAAAGTTTGGCACAGATTTATTGATGACATTTTTATGATCTGGACTCACAGTGAAGAAGAACTCCAGAATTTCCTCTCCAACCTCAACTCCTTTGGTTCCATCAGATTCACCTGGTCCTATTCCAAATCCCATGCCACTTTCCTTGACATTGACCTCCACCTGTCCAATGGCCAACTTCACACGTCCGTCCACATCAAACCCACCAACAAGCAACAGTACCTCCATTATGACAGCTGCCACCCATTCCACATCAAACGGTCCCTTCCCTACAGCCTAGGTCTTCGTGGCAAACGAATCTGCTCCAGTCCGGAATCCCTGAATCAGTACACCAACAACCTGAAAACAGCTTTCGCATCCCGCAACTACCCTCCCGACCTGGTACAGAAGCAAATAACCAGAGCCACTTCCTCGTCCCCTCAAACCCAGAATCCCCCACAGAAGAACCACAAAAGTGCCCCACTTGTGACAGGATACTTTCCGGGACTGGACCAGACTCTGAATGTGGCTCTCCAGCAGGGATACGACTTCCTCAAATCCTGCCCTGAAATGAGATCCATCCTTCCTGAAATCCTCCCCACTCCGCCAAGAGTGTCTTTCCGCCGTCCACCTAACCTTCGTAACCTGTTAGTTCAAGCCTATGAAATCCCCAAACCACCTTCCCTACCCTCTGGCTCCTATCCTTGTAACCGCCCCCGATGCAAAACCTGTCCCATGCACCCTCCCACCACCACCTACTCCAGTCCTGTAACCCGGAAGGTGTACATGATCAAAGGCAGAGCCACGTGTGAAAGCACCCACGTGATTTACCAACTGACCTGCCTACACTGTGATGCATTCTATGTGGGAATGACCAGCAACAAACTGTCCATTCCAATGAATGGACACAGGCAGACAGTGTTTGTTGGTAATGAGGATCACCCTGTGGCTAAACATGCCTTGGTGCACAGCCAGCACATCTTGGCACAGTGTTACACCGTCCGGGTTATCTGGATACTTCCCACCAACACCAACCTATCCGAACTCCGGAGATGGGAACTTGCCCTTCAGTATATCCTCTCTTCTCGTCATCCGCCAGGCCTCAATCTCCGCTAATTTCAAGTTGCCGCCACTCATACCTCACCTGTCTTTCAACAACTTCTTTGCCTCTACACTTCTGCCTCGACTGACATCTCTGCCCAAACTCTTTGTCTTTAAATATGTCTGCTTGTGTCTGTATGTGTGGATGGATAAGTGCGTGTGTGCGAGTGTATACCTGTCTTTTTTTCCCCCTAAGGTAAGTCTTTCCGCTCCCGGGATTGGAATGACTCCTTACCCTCTCCCTTAAAACCCACTTCCTTTCGTCTTCCCCTCTCCTTCCCTCTTTCCTGATGAGGCAACAGTTTGTTGCGAAAGCTTGAATTTTGTGTGTATGTTTGTGTTTGTTTGTGTGTCTATCGACCTGCCAGCGCTTTCGTTCGGTAAGTCACCTCATCTTTGATTTTATATATAATCTTTCCCACGTGGAATGTTTCCTTCTTTCCTATATATATATATATATATATATATATATATATATATATATATATATATATATATATATATATATATATATATATATATATATATGAAGTATTATCTGAAAGAAGCTGCATAAATGTTCAGTAAGGTCTTGATAAGATTCCAAAGTCATGCAGAAATGGGTAACTTGCTTTAAATTTTCAGAAATGTAAAATTGTGCACTCCATAAAATGAAAAAAATGTAGTATCCTTTGACCATAATATCAATGAGTCATTGTTGGATTTGGCCAGCTCATAAAAATACCTAGGTGTAACACTTTGTAGAGATATGAAATGGAATGATCACATAGGCTCAATCGGGGATAGAGCAGGTGGTAGACTTCAGTTTATTGGTAGAATACTGGGGAAATACAATCACTCTACAGTCTTGCAAATTATTCGTGTGACCAGTTCTAGAATTTTGCTCAAGTGTGTGGGACCTGTACTAAACAGTATTAACGGGGGATATTGAACACAGACACAGAAGGGTAGCACGAATGGTCACAGGTTTGTTTGACTGTGGGAGAGCATCACAGAGGTACTGAAGGAACTGAACTGGAAGATTCTTGAAGAAAGACATAAACTATACCGAGAAAGTATTAACAAAGTCTAAAGAACCAGCTTTACGTAATGACGCTAGGAATATAACACAATCCCTTATGTATCTCTCACATAGGGATCATGAGAATAAGATTAGAATAATTACTGCATGCAGAGAGGCACTCAAACAATCATTCTTCACATACTCCATATGTTAACTGTGGTGTCACCGCCAGACACCACACTTGCTAGGTGGTAGTTTAAATCGGCCGCGGTCCATGTAGTACATGTCGGACCCGCGTGTCGCCACTGTGATCGCAGACCTAGCGCCACCACCAAGGCAGGTCTCGTGATACGAGAGTGGACTCGACCCCCAGTTGTACGAGAACCAAGCTACCGCCCCAGTTGTACGCGAACCTAGCTATCGCCCAGTGGTACGAAGCCTTTCTCTCTCATTAGCCGAGAGACAGAATAGCCATCAGCTAAGTTAATGGCTACGAACTAACAAGGAGCCATTTGTATCAGTGCCTATAGCTTACGAGTATTCAAGAGAGATGTATTCCAAGGAATAAATAAAAGTTAAGTAAAAAGCATCTACATACTTTTCTTCGTATTCATTTATAAGTTCTCATGTTCCAGACTTCACGCCCGTATGCTTATTGCCGAGCGTGCACTATCGGCCACAGCCTTAATCTAGCGTGCCTTTCTTTTGGCTACTACCGTGTGGCGTAACAGTCTTGTTACGTCACTACAGATTGGCGACGAGATAAAGAGTTTGTATTACTTCGTTTGTTTGCTTCATTGGCGCCGTTTACAGTTTTCTGATTGCTTATATTTCTTTCTGATTGCTTACATTTATTTGTGTCATGGCTTCGCCACATTCTCCAGATGTACTGTCCGAATTTTATCGCTTGCAGAATCAGCAGACGCAGGCGTTACTGGATGCCCTTGGACAGCTCGTCCAGGGTCAACGTACCATTCAAACCGATGCGGCCGCCGCCGCTTCATCGCTACCGCTGCCACTGAACGCTGTTGCACCTCCCTTTCGACCATACGTGGCAGCCGACGAGACCTGGCAAGAGTGGTCTCGTCAGTTCGCCTTTCACATGGCTGCCTACAGAATTCAAGGTAATGAGCGGCAGCCGTTTTTGCTTTCTTGTGTCGGTGTGTCCACATACCGTGTGATAGTGAAATTGTTTCCCCGGCGCGACGTAGCAACTCTGTCCTACGAGGAAATTTTGTCTGCATTAGATGCCTATTTCAAAGAAACAGTTAATGTGGTTGCAAAACGGTATACGTTTTTTCGTACAAAACGTACGGCCGGTCAAACTAATAGGGAGTGGGTAGCAACATTGCAAGGACTTACTAGGGACTGTGCCTTTGAATGTGACTGTGGTCTTTCTTATTCAGATACAATGGTGCGTGATGCAATTGCACAGAACGTTTCTGATGTTCGCATACGGGAGAAAATTTTGAAACTGGTTAATCCCTCCCTTCAACAAGTGATAGACATATTGGATAGACAGGACACACTTGACTGTGCTCAGGAATCTTTTGAAACTTCGCCAGCTGTGTGTAACATTAACCGGCCCGCCGGGCGCGCTCGCGCAACGCGGCCCGGTCAACTGCCCTCGCGGCCGTCCGCACAGCGACCGCCGCGTGCTAAGCCAGGTGTGCCGCGCCAGCCCACAAATGCAGTGAAATCATGCCCGCGGTGTGCTACTAGACATTCGCGTGAACATTGCCCGTCACGCCAAGCTATTTGCTTTTTCTGCAATAAGAAAGGACATGTTCAAAGTGTTTGCCAGAAAAAGCTCAGATCAGACAATCACAATAATTCCAGGCCCTTTGCTTCGCGCCGGAATCGAACCAAGGACGCTCAGGCTCGTGGACCTTCGCCTATGGACATTCATGTCGTTAATTCCACTTCGTCCAGTGACACTTTCTCTACCAGTGACTGTGTTCGTGCCACAAAAACTGTGCGTCGACGTCGCCGGAAATCACGTCAATTCGCCAGTGATTCTGTACCAGTGTCTGTTCCAATTGCACACAACAGTCGCTCTTGTCGTCAGCAGGACAATAAACTTTTTGTGGACTTAGACTTTGAAGGCAAAGTGATACCATTCCAGCTCGATACCGGAGCTGCAGTTTCATTGCTCAATCACGACACGTACAAACAACTGGGCGCACCTCCGTTGCGTGCCGCAAATGTTAAGCTAACTACATATTCCGGACAGAAAATTCCTGTGTTAGGACAGTGCAGCCTTCTTGCAACATACAAGGGACAAACAAAACTTGTGTCATTTTACGTTCTTCGTTCTTCTTCTGCAGCGAACTTGTTTGGTCTAGATTTATTTAAGTTGTTTAACATGTCTATTGTAAATCAGGTCCTATCTGTGAATCAGACTGTGCCTCCAGACAGTGTTTCTCGGCTGTGTGACGAATTTGCAGACATTTTTGCACCGGGCTTAGGTTGCGCTAAAAACTATGAAGCACATTTAGAACTGAAGGTAAACGCGCAACCGAAATTTTTCAGGGCGCGCAATGTTCCCCACGCATTGCGTGATGAGGTCGCAAGAACATTGAACAATGTAGAATCACAAGGTGTGAGTGAATGTGCGCAATGCCTCTTTCATTTCAGCTCCGCTTCATCGCTTACGCCGTACAGGTGTTCCGTTTCTTTGGACGACGGAATGCGAACGCGCCTTTCGCCAGTTGAAATCGGCGTTGCTTTCTAATACTTGCCTTACGCCATTCGATCCCCAGAAACCCCTTTTGTTGATGGTAGATGCATCGGATTTCGGGATCGGTGCTGTGCTTGCGCACAAAGTTGGCTCACATGATCGCCCTATTGCCTTTGCGTCCAAATTGCTCTCGTCTGCGCAAAGAAATTATTCACAGATAGAGAAAGAAGCTTTGGCTCTCGTGTTTGGTGTTACTAAGTTCCATGATTTCTTGTATGGTCGTCACTTTACCATCATCACAGACCACAAACCTTTGACATCGCTTTTTCATCCGAACAAGCCTGTACCTCCACGTACAGCGCAGAAATTCATTCGCTGGTCTATTTTCCTCTCGCAGTACCGCTACGATATCTTGTATCGGTCCACTGCTAAGCACGGAAACGCCGATGCGTTGTCCCGTTTGCCTGTTGCTGAGGATAAAGCATTCGATTCTTCCGAACTTGCTTGCATGTTCATTGATTCGGAAACCGATGAAGTGGTCGAATCGTTTCCGATTGATTTTCGTCGTGTCGCTACAGCCACAGCTGCTGACCCTGTCCTTGCTACTATTTTACGTTTTGTTGCTACGCAATGGCCTTTGTCAAAGTCTCGGATCGAGGATCCGTTGGTTCGCCGATTTTTTGCTCACAAGGAGAGACTTTTTGTTCGACGTGGTGTTTTGTTGTTGCGTTCTGATAATGATCAGTCCAGAGTCGTGGTCCCACGTTCGTTACAGTCCTCTGTTTTACGGCTTCTTCACCAAGGACATTGGGGTATAGTGCGAACGAAACAACTTGCTCGTCAGCACTGTACTTGGTTCGGAATCGATGCTGCGATTACGAATATGTGTTCTTCGTGCCCGGCGTGTGCCGAACAACAGTCCGCACCGCCGCGGAAAGTCTTTGCGTGGCCAAAAGCCACTTCCCCTTGGCAACGCTTGCACATTGATTTTGCTGGTCCATTCTGGAATGCTCGATGGTTGGTTCTGGTCGACGCCTTCAGTAATTTTCCTTTTGTTGTCCGGATGTCTTCCACGACATCCTCCGCCACCATCCAAGCGTTGTCTGCTATCTTTTGCATTGAAGGTCTTCCGCAGACTATTGTTTCCGACAATGGCCCACAATTCATGTCCGCAGAATTTCAGTCATTCTGCCAGGCCAATGGTATTCAACATCTGACATCCGCGCCGTTTTCGCCTCAGTCCAACGGTGCCGCTGAACGATTGGTCCGGACTTTCAAGTCACAGATGTTGAAATTGAACGAGTCGCATTCTCGGGAGGACGCATTGTTGCTCTTTTTGTCTTCGTATCGCTCTCAGCCCCGAGATGGTCGCTCGCCGGCTGAGTTGCTCCACGGTCGTCCTCATCGCACATTGATGTCTTTGCTACATCCGCCGCCTCAGGTTCCTGTGCAGCGGCAGACTCCTGCTTTTGCTCCAGGCGACGTTGTATTTTATCGCAACTATCGCGGTTCACGGCGTTGGCTCGCAGGGCGCATTCTTCGCTGCCTCGGCCGCGCGATGTATTTGGTTTTGGGGGCCTCTGGTGAGGTGCGTCGGCATCTCAATCAGCTGCGCCTCTGTCGTCGCTCGGGTTCTGCCGCTCCCCGTCTGCTTTCAGCGACGGTGCCGTCCGGTCAGCGCCCTGGGGACCCATCTACTGGCTCGCCTCATCCCCAGGTGTTACCGACGATGCCTTCCATTTTGCCCCATGGCGACGCGCCGCCGCCGCCGCAGCAGCAGCAGCAGCAGCAGCAGCCGCCGCCGCCGCCGACCGCATTAGACGCTTCGTTGCAGCCGCCAAGCGCCTCCCAGGGTCACGCGCCGCCGATCGCTTCCCGTGACCAGCTGTCCGCCGCCATGGAACTCCCGCCCGCTCCGGACCACGTGACGTCATCGCGCGTCGGCTACCCCGACGCAATGGAGGTCGACACTTCGGCCCCTCATGTTTCTTTACGGGCGCATACACCACATGTTGACGTGCACCCTGGACTAGTTTTGCAGGCGTTTCCTAGCTCCCCTCGGACCGGATGGCCGGGTGCGGGTGGCACAGCCTCGCCTGTTGTTAGGCTCCCCACCTCATCGCATACGTCAACATGTGGTCCTCCCCACGGCGGGCGGAAGCCTTATTACACGACCGTTCGCCGATTTGCGGGGGAGGAATGTGGTGTCACCGCCAGACACCACACTTGCTAGGTGGTAGTTTAAATCGGCCGCGGTCCATGTAGTACATGTCGGACCCGCGTGTCGCCACTGTGATCGCAGACCTAGCGCCACCACCAAGGCAGGTCTCGTGATACGAGAGTGGACTCGACCCCCAGTTGTACGAGAACCAAGCTACCGCCCCAGTTGTACGCGAACCTAGCTATCGCCCAGTGGTACGAAGCCTTTCTCTCTCATTAGCCGAGAGACAGAATAGCCATCAGCTAAGTTAATGGCTACGAACTAACAAGGAGCCATTTGTATCAGTGCCTATAGCTTACGAGTATTCAAGAGAGATGTATTCCAAGGAATAAATAAAAGTTAAGTAAAAAGCATCTACATACTTTTCTTCGTATTCATTTATAAGTTCTCATGTTCCAGACTTCACGCCCGTATGCTTATTGCCGAGCGTGCACTATCGGCCACAGCCTTAATCTAGCGTGCCTTTCTTTTGGCTACTACCGTGTGGCGTAACAGTCTTGTTACGTCACTACATTAACAGAACAGGACGAAATGCTAATAACTGGTACAATGGGATGTACCCTCTGCCATACATCTCACAGTCATTTGCAGAGTGAATGTGAAATACTGAATTTTACATAAGACTGGTGCTACAGTACAAAGCTGCAAAAAAGTTTCTGAGTAGTATTTTTTTTCTTTGGTGGGATTTATAATTGATTGCCTCAATATAGTTCCATCTGTGACAAAAAGTGACAACTTTACTATAGCAAAAAGAAATTCAGTCAAGAAAACTAATAAGCTATGAGACTGAATAGCTGGCCAGTGCTTACCTTATGGAGGGTTGGGTTGGGCTGTTGTGGTGAGGAGACTAGATAGCAAGGACGGGGAAGTAAGCTGGCCACGCCCTTTCAATGGAACCATCCCGGCATTTGCCTGGAGTGATTTTAGGGAAATCATGGGAAACCTAAATCAGGATGGCCGGATGCGGGATTGAACTGTCGTCCTCTCGAATGCGAGTGCAGTGTGCTAACCACTGTGCCACATCACTCGGTTAACCTTCAGGAGGCAAACTGTACATAGGGACTACAGAAAATAAGTTATATTTGTTGTTCCACACTAAGACCATCGCACAACAAGAGTGGTGCATTTTCAGATGAGACTGCATGTTCCATGTTTCCTGCAGAAACAGTTCTGCTGTGGTGCAGATAATAGGTGCAAAACACTTTTTCTGAAAATTATTCCGCGCAGTTAGTTCAAGTAAACAGTTGTGAAAAAACACTTGACCTCTTAGCAAGCTCTATACTTAGCATGGACTTCAATGCGAGATGCTTACAATAGTTTCCACAGTGAAACTTTGTCTTGGAACCTGGCAGAAAATCCAAAGAGATTCTGGTCATATGTAAAGTGTGCTAGCAGCAAGACACACTCAGCACATTCTCTGCATGGTAGCAATGGACATATTCGAAGACATTGCTAAACCAGTTACTTAAACACAGCCTTCCAAAATTCCTTTACCAAAGGAGACAAAGTAAATATTCCAGAATTCGAATCAAGAACAGCTGCCAACATGAGTAACTTAGAAGTAGATATCCTCGGAGCAGTGAAGTAACTTAAATCACTTAAAAAAAGCAAGTCTTCCACTCCAACCTGTATACTAATTATGTTCCTTTTAGTGTATGCTGATGCAATAGATCCATACTTAACAATCATATACAACCACTTCCTTGACGAAAGATCCGTACCCAAAGTCTGGAAAGTTGCACAAGTCACACCAATATTCAAGAAAGGCACAAGTAATCCACTAAATTAAAGGACCATATCATTAACGTCGATATGCAGCAGGATTCTGGAACATGTATTATGTTATAACATTATGAATTACCTTGAAGAGAACAGTCTATTGACACACAGTCATCACAAATTTAGAAAACATTGTTCTTGTGAAACACAAATAGCTCTTTACACACATGAAGTGTTGAGTGCTACTGACATGGGATTTCAAATTCATTCTGTACTTCTAGATTTCCACAAGGCTTTCACTACTGTACCGCACCAGTGGCTTGTACTGAAATTGCTTGCTTATGGAATATTGCCTCAGTTATGTGACTGGATTCATGATTTCCTGTCAGAGAGGAGACAGTTCATAGTAACTAACGGAAAGTCATCAAGTGAAACACGAATGGTTTAGTAGACAATCTGAGCAACCATCTCAGGTTGTTTGTAGATGATGCTATTGTTTATCATCTAGTAAAGTCATCAGAAGATCAAAACAAATTGCAAAATGATTCACAAAAGATATCTGTATGGTGTAAAGATTGACAATTGACCCTAAATAATGAAAAGTGTGAGGTCATCCACATGAATGCTAAAAGGAATCCGTTAAAATTTGGTTACATGATAAATCAGTCAAACCTAAAGGCTGTAAATTCAACTCAATACCTAGGAATTACAATTACAAACAACTTAAATTAGAAAGAACACACAAAAAATGTTGTGAGGAAGGCAAACCAAAGACTGCGTATTATTGGCAGAACACTTAGAAAATGTAACAATCTACTACAGAGATTGCCTACACTACACTTGTCCACTTTCTGTTGGAGTACTGCTATGCGATCTGAGATCCTTACCAGATAGGATTAATGGAGTACATCGAGAAAGTTCAAAGAAGAGCAGCATATTTTGTATTATCGTGAAGTACTGGAGAGAGTGTCACTGACATGACAGAGGAATTGGGGTGGACATTGAAAGAAAGGTGTTTTTCTTTGTGGCAGAATCTTCTCACGAAATTTCAATCACCAACATTCTCCTTTGAATGTGAAAATATTTTGTTTACGCTGACCTACATAGGGAGAAATGATCATCATAATAAAATAAGGGAAATCAGAGCTCATGCAGAAAGATGTAGGTGTTCGTTTTTACCATGCGCTGTTGGAGGTTGGAATAACAGATAATTATTGTGAAGGTGGTTCAGTGAAGCCTCTGCCGGGCACTTGAATGTGATTTGCGGAGTATCCATGTAAATGTAGATGTAGCAGCAGTTGGAAATTTGTTCCAAAGTTAAAATATGCGGGGTAGTATTGCACATAGAGTCACCATGAAATACTGGCAGCATATGGACCAAATGCAATGTCGCATCCAGCTGTAGTGAAATGGTGCCAAAAATCTGACCAAGGTTGCAAAAATGTGAGTGATGCTAATTGGGAAGTCCAGATCTTGCACCTTGTGATTGCCATCTTTTGAAAGTACACCCGAGGGGAAAGAAACGTTCCAGTAATGAGAAAATTCACATAGCTGTTCTGAAATTGCTCTACGATTGAGGAGCAGATTTCTATTGTCAGGGAACTGAGTGATTGGTAGAATGTTCTGACAGTTGTATAGAGAGACATGGTTACTATGATTATAACGAAGGGCATTCAAGTTATAACACCTCCAATTTTTTTCCCTCACAAACTAAAGTCAGTGGCGGCTCACAGGGTATCTACATCTACATCTACATCTACATCCATACTCCGCAAGCCACCTGACGGTGTGTGGTGGAGGGTACATTGAGTACCTCTATTGGTTCTCCCTTCTATTCCAGTCTCGTATTGTTCCTGGAAAGAAGGATTGTCAGTATGCCTCTGTGTGGGCTCTAATCTCTCTGATTTTATCCCCATGGTCTCTTCGCGAGATATACGTAGGAGAGAGCAATATACTGCTTGACTCCTCGGTGAAGGTATGTTCTCGAAACTTCAACAAAAGCCCGTACCGAGTTATTGAGCATCTCTCCTGCAGAGTCTTCCACAGGAGTTTATCTATCATCTCGGTAATGCTTTCGCGATTACTAAATGATCCTGTAACGAAGCGCGCTGCTCTCCGTTGGATCTTCTCTATATCTTCTATCAATCCTATCTGGTACGGTTCCCACACTGCTGAGCAGTATTCAAGCAGTGGGCGAACAAGCGTACTGTAGCCTACTTCTTGTTTTCGGATTGCGTTTCCTTAGGATTCTTCCAATGAATCTCAGTCTGGCATCTGCTTTACCGACGATGCTGTATAGTCAACTCAGCTGAACGTGCACAGACAACTACTATGTTATGTTCCTGCACTTTGGCAACATCGCAAACCAGCTTGCCTGAATATGCCTCTCATTTGAAGAATGAGTATACTTTAAAAATAAGGTCCCTTGTCTGTTTGTGAAACACTTGGTGCCTTCCAAGTATTTCAACCACTATGAGAAAACTCACCAAATACACGAAATACCACAGAAATCCATGAATCATAGTTTTGAGTACATAAAATGTGATAGAATGCTCAAATCTAATGGAAGTGTACACTGTATGGAGCACAGAAACACAGAGTGCTGATTGGCTAGCTGCATATTGTCTAATGTGCATCGCTAGTCCAGAACCCATAAACACTGCCACAGACTATAACCACAAGAAAACTGTTAAGCTTGTGTCAATGTAATCTCCCAGCAGCCATACACACTTTTCACAATATTGTGCCATGATTCCATGGCCACTGGGGACACTTCTTTAGGAGTCTGGTTTGACGGGTCTAGTGCAGCAGGGGATACAACCCATCGGCTTTGAACAATGACGTCACAAGTCGCCAGAGACCATGTATTACAAAGATGAAAGAGCTGAGGAGAATGTTGAGAAACAAAGGAATGCGACAGAGATAAACATTGATCTTGTCAAAAGCCGAGAAGTGATTCTTCTTAGTGTTGTAGCTCCCTTCAGTAGCTAATAAGTGTTTTTTGGCTTTTTTAAAAAAAATCTCATGAGATAGAATAAACTGATCCTACTTTATTAAGCAATCAATAAAAAAACTAAACTAAAACATAACAGCAAACCAAAACATAATAGCAAAAGCTGTTATGTTTTAGTTTAGTTTTTTTATTGATTGCTTAATAAAGTAGGATCAGTTTATTCTATCTCGTGAGATTTTTTTTTTTTTTTAAAAAAGCCAAAAAACACTTATCAGCTACTGAAGCATCTGAATCTTAGGATCAGTTTATTCTATCTCGTGAGATTTTTTTTTTAAAAGCCAAAAAACGAAAATAAGACACTACAAATTGTTCTATAATAAAAAATTAATAATCCACATTACCTCAATATCATTACGAAAAATATTAAGTACCAGCCGAATAAAAAACGAACAATTAAGTTAATTAAATCTCACGTTTAATGATGTACCGAATATCAAGCGATCGCTTTTAGATTAACATTCAATTATTTTAATGATAGTGCTTATTAGAACACAGAACTGCTTTATTATCTATGCCTCGAAGTGAAGACATTACGATCTATGACTAAGGAATGACGTCATTGTTCAAAGCCGACGGGTTGTATCCCCTGCTGCACTAGTCCCGGTTTGACCACTGAAAAATCACTGATGAAATAGTGGCCCAGCTAGTCAATGTGCAATTATGAAGAGTGTCTTTAATCGTTGGAAACAGCCCAAAGTTGCTAGGAGCCAGAGTAGGTGAGTATGGAACATGAGAAATCACTTCAAAGCTGTTATCACAAAAAACTGCAACATCATGTTCACCCGATGTGCTGATGCACTTTCTTTGTGAAAGAACACACGTGCAGCCTTTTCCAGCCATTTTTCACACATTGCTGGAAGGAGCATGCCCTTCAAAACACCTTGGAAGGATGCTCCTGTCACTGTACCGCCCATTGGAATGCAATGAGTAAGAATTATGCCACTGCTGTCCCAGAACATAGCCATCATTTTTTTAACACTGGTGCTTTCTCAATTTTTATTTTTTTATTTTTTTTTATTTTTTTTTTTTTTATGTTCACTTCCACTGAGTTGACTGGCACTTTGTTTCAGGATTTGTCTCATCCATTGCCACAATGATGAAAAGAAAGTCTCATTCATGTCATTGTGTGTAACGTTGCCTGGCAACATGCATGCAGCCTTGTGGTTATCTGTCAGAATTCATGGAACACACTTCTCACATTTTCAGGCCTTCATGCAGGATTGTGTGCACAGATCCCATAGAAATGCTAACTTTGGATGTGATGTGTTTCAGTCATTCAGAAATCCTTTACACAGCTTTCTCCACTTGCTCGACCTTATAGGCAGAGTCTTGTGCGAGGCCGAGACTGTCTTGGTTTGTTGTCTCACAGTGTTCTGCCTTCTTTGAACTGTTGCATCCATGAATAGACATTAGATACGCCCATAACACTGTCTCACTCAAATGGCGATGAATTTCAATTGGTTTCAAACCATGCAAATGTAGAAAAATGACTGGTTGTACATTGTTCTTATAATGAAAACTTCAACGTTTAAGTCCTTACTCTTGATGTTGCCTTGTAGTTGCGTGTGCTGTACAGTGCTGCCTGCCATCTCTGTCACACATTCATGAGTGCAAA
The DNA here is from genome assembly GCF_023864345.2 of Schistocerca serialis cubense. Lineage (NCBI taxonomy): Eukaryota > Metazoa > Arthropoda > Insecta > Orthoptera > Acrididae > Schistocerca > Schistocerca serialis. Next base: position 480,309,292 of record NC_064639.1, on the reverse strand, counting down.
CTTATTCCAAAACAAACCACATATCTCTGTCTGTTTTCAGTCCTGAGAGAGAGAGAGAGAGAGAGAAAGAGAGAAGAGAGAGAAAGAAAGAAAGAATTACTTGCCTGCCATAATAATGTGTAACTTATTTTTTGGAGTCTCCTGTAATGCTGCTACTAGACACACACGAAATGAAAAAGTGACACTTTCTAGTTTTTGGAACTAATCATTCTTTCCTCGGGAAGGAGACAGGAGTAGGTTGGGGAAGCTTAAAAGGAAGGGCAAGTCACTCAGCAGGCACCAGCATGAGAGGGACCACCTGCACAGACACCACTATGAGAGGGACCACCTGTAGTATCTAGTAATGTATCTTAGGACTTAGGTCCTTCCGCCATTCAGCCTTGTCTAATGGGTTGCCAACCTGACAGTAACAAAAATACATTTATGGTTATGATTGCAGGAAGTGCTACTTGGACAGGCGGAGTCAACATCACTGCATTATTTCCTTACACTTGTCCTGTTTATGAAAATAGAGTGGGACAAGTAACCTTCAGCTCAGCTGGTATTCAGCAAGCCATATGGCTCCAGAATAGCTAGTTGAATCATAATTTTAGTGAAGTGAAGTAATCAGCAGTTATCTCCAAGTTCTACAAGCAGTTATCCCTGAATTGGCTAGCAATGATCATCGAATAATTTCGAACAACCATTCATATTTTTACTCTGGTTTAAAATATCTACAGACCGGACAATGCCCAACATGCCAGATAGCATGATTTGGACTTTAAATCAGGAACACATAACTAATAAACCAGTTTGGACTTCACTTTTAAATGAACTTTACTGAATTTGTGTATTTTATCCAACAACTCTTCTTAGGACTCATACTTTATACATCGTGCCTTGAATAAATGTGAAGACTTTTATGAAGACTGTCCTTTGTAGTTCGTAGCCACCTTGGAGAAACTGACATTTATCTGGCATGCAGTATGGCACACTGTGACTGCTGTCACAGCAGTCTGCCCCATCCTCACCACATGTGGGGTCCTCTCATCCTTGGGTCTGAGTGACCTTCCCTTTCTTTTAACCTTCCTCAACCCTTCCTTCTCTCCCCACTGAGGAAGGAGCTATAATTTCACATAGCTAGGAAGCACCTCACTTTTCCTTTTACAGTTTATTATTTTGATACTGAAAAGTGCCAGTGCCAAGAAGAACCATAGTGTACAAATAAATGATTCAAAAACTGAAAAACAAATGTGTTATGAGAAGTAAATTAAAACAGAACCTTCTAAGGGAAATTTCATTACACGCAACTATTCAGCTACAAACCAGATCTTATGGTTTTAGAACAAACTAGGTTCAAGCAGAGTAAATTTGAAAACTTAGATTTTTCTATTTTGAATAAAACTGTAAATATTAGCAAGGACTGTTAAGTACTGAACATGAATATCAAAGTCATTTTATTTTCCCTCTCTTATTGTTAGTGTGGACAATAGTACACCTAATTAAAAACTCACAGTGCTTCCAGCTTGCAGAAACTTTTTAGCAGCAAGATGATAATTTGCTTGTACAATAGCACACTCTGCCACCTTCTCTAGAACATGCACTCTTGTTGCTTCATCAGTTTCCCCTTTTGCCAAGGTCAGCTTCTCTGCAAGTTCCTCTGTCACAGGAACATTATGTTCCAGGCACAGCTCCAATGCTTCTACATGCTACATGAAAAGAGCAGTTTATTACATTGTTAACTGGCAGCAGTTCTCTAAACTGAAAGTAGTGTATTATGTTATATTCCTGTTATTTACTCTTACTTTTTAACTACATAATTATTACCTGCTTTGTCACCGCCAAGAGGTCAACAGCTTTTTCATATTGCTTATTTTCAAAAAAGAACTGGGCACATTTTTGTACCAATTCAGGATCAGATTTAGCATCCAGATCAATAGCAATATACTGCAAAGCATTGTACTGCTGTGTTCTGAAAGAGAGGAGATGAAATGAGATTTATAAATGTGCGAAACAATCCTGGAACATGAAAGGTGACAACACAGATTTACATATGTGAACTACACCACCCCTGCTACTACTTTAGTAATGAGATTATGGGTATAAAATTGAGCAAATATTTAAAATTACCACACTGCACTGAGGAAGATTGAAATAGATAGACAACATCACATTACTTGGAAGGAGACAGTTTGCAGCCACAAGCTTCTTTCTCGACAGGAAAGGAAGAAACAAAAAAAGACAAACATTAATAACAATGTCACTTTTTGAAAATTGGAGAACTAATTTAAACAATGGAAACTCCAGGTTGGACTATCAACAGTATTAGGTAAAGGTTAGATTGCTACTCACCGTACAGGATGTGGGGACAGTAGGTCACTGTATGTTGCATCTGGGATAATTTCGGGAGTGGAGAATGTGTTTTAAAGACAATTCCCATCTGCACAGTTCAGAAAAGCTGTTGGTGGATGACCCATCTTGTGAAGCAGCCCTTAAAATAAAGAAAATTCTGTTCAGCTGCATGTTGTGCCAGATGATGGTCTACTGTGTTCTCAGTCACAGATTAGTGGTGGCCACTGATTCTGGTGCACAGTTGGTCGGCAGTCATACCAATATAAAAAGCTGTGCAAATGATTGCAGCAAAGCTGGTGTATGACACAGCTGCTTTCACTGCTGCCTGCATGGCACTCTCCTATATTAACCTGTTTATGGGCCATCTAGAGAAAATCTTTCTACCTGCCCAAAACACCTGGTCTGGCTCAGGTTCATTGATGATATCTTCACGATCTGGACTCATGGCCGAGACACCCTATCCTCATTCCTTCACAACCTCAACACCTTCTCTCCTATATTCTTCTAGTCTTCCTCAAGTCAGCACGCCACCTTCCTGCATGTTGACCTCCTCCTCTCTGATAGCTCCATCCACACCTCTGTCCACATTAAACCCACCAACCACCAACAGTAACTGCAGCTGCTATCCCTTCCATATGGAAAAAATCCCTTTCATACAGCCTGGCCACCTGGGAGAGGGGCATCTGCAATGACAACTACCCTCTTGCCCAGTATGCTAAAGGTCTCACCAAGGCCTTCATGACAGGCACTATCGCCCATATCTAGTGTGCAACAGATCTCCTGTTCCTTTTCCCACACATCCCCAATTCTTTCACCAACCCCAAGAACCAGCCACAAAGGAGTGCCCCTTTGTCACCCAATACCACCCCGGACTATAACAACTGAATCATATCCTTTGTTAGGGCTTTGATTACGTATCATCATGCCCTGAAATGAGGGACCTCCTAACCAAGATCTCTCCCCCCTCTCCCCCTTTAAAGTTGTGTTCTGCCACCCATCCAATCTCCACAACATCCTAGTCCATCCATATGCCACTCCCAGTCACTTGCCACGGGGATCATATCCCTGGGGAGAAGACCTGTCCAATCCACCCATCCAGCACTTCCTATTCCAGTCCTGCCACAGGCTTATCCTACCCCATCAGGGACCAAGCCAGCAGTGAAAGCAGCCACGTCATATACCAGCTCTGCTGCAAAGATTTGCACAGCTTTGTATGTTGGTATGACTACCGTATTTACTCGAATCTAAGTCGCACTTTTTTTTCGGTTTTTGTAATCCAAAAAACCGCCTGCGGCTTAGAATCAAGTGCAAAGTAAGCGGAAGTTCTGAAAAATGTTGGTAGGTGCCGCCACAGCTAACTTCTGCCATCAAATATATGTAGCGCTACAACAGACATGTTTTGCAGGCCCAAAGATAAATACTGGCGCCAAAACCTCTTCGTCAGTAAATAAATTTTTTTAAAAAAGATGGAAAACGAGCTTTTTTCTCCGCCCCGAGTTTCGACCACTGCACTTTCATACATTATCCAACAAAGTAAATAGAAATTTCGTATTGTTCATCTTCTAGCAGCATTTCAATGTACTACGAAAATGCGAGTGGCAAGACTGTTTGGGATGTTTGTCAATATGGGAAACTTTACGTCCTGAATTTTTTCCTACCTGTGAGAAGAGATGGTTGCTACTAGGAACTTTTATGAATTGTGAATCACATGCAGTATTCTATTCACCATAGGAATAATATGAATATAAATATTTTGCCATGTATTCTTTCGTGTTTGCTGCTGTCTCATTTAAATCCTGTCCGCCTAATAAACTACGAAACTAGAGCGAGAGCACAGCAAACATGGAAGAATACACAAATCATGTCATGTTTATATTCGTATTATTCTTATGCCTAATAGTAATACATTCAGAAATGAAGCACAGCAATTGACTAGATTTTTAAATCTAAGATGACTAATTTCTGTGCAGAATATAATGTACTAAAGAGGCGTCTGCAAACATTTTCAAATGGAGAAAAATGTTCGCTAAACTCTCATTCAGAACAACTTCCATCATATGCAGTCTATTATTTGGTTCTTGTTGATCATTATCAAAGAAAGCAGCAGCGTAAGTAACCGCGCACAAGAGCAAGCCAAGCCGCGAGCGGCTACAGGCCGTAAACACTCATTATCAGAATGCGACAAACAATGCATGACACAGTACAGTAATGCATTTTCAGCTTAGAGTGACGTAAACACATAACGGCACTTATCAGATCAAAGAAAAATAAGCAATCAATTCAAACCAGACGAAGCACGTGAAGAAGGAAGGGTACCCGTATAAATATGGACGGAGCGCCTGACGCATAGCAAACCTGGTAAAGCTTAACTGCTAAGCTTACGACTCGAACCAAACTACTGTAGCTGTATCGTCATTCATTCGACCTCAATTGTGTCTCGTATCATAATGGACCAACTTAGTTTTGATTTGGAGGTGCGGCCTAAAACTTTTATCTCCCCTTGAATTTCGAGTCTCAAATTTCAGGTGCGGCTTAGAATCGGGAAAATTTTTTTCCTTGATTTCGAGTCTCATTTTTCAGGTGCGGCTTAGATTCGAGTGCGGCTTAGATTCGAGTAAATACGGTACCAATCAGCCGTCCACTAGGATGAACGGCCACCGCCAAACTGTGGCCAAGAGCAAAGTAGACCACACTGTGGCACAACATGCAGCTGAACATAAGACACTTGATTTCAATGGTTGCTTCACTACCCAAGCCATCTGGATCCTTCCTTCCATCACCAGCTGTTCTGAACTGCACAGATGGGAGTTATCTTTGCAACACATTCTCCCTCCCGTAATTATCCCGGCCTTAACCTACGGTAGCCTACTGTCTCTCCAGCCAATAGTTTCCATTCCCTCTGTTGTATCACCTCCCTATCCAAGTCCCCTCTCCCTCATTGTGTGCTGCCCTCTGCCAATGCTCCCACCTGTTTTTCTCCTTCTCTGCTCCTCTCCTTTTTCACTCTCCTCCCCCCACCACCTCCCTCCCCTAGTCTCCTGAAGCTGCATCCCACAGTCTTGTCATGTCTCCATCTAGTCCCAGCATGCTTTGCCAGACACCACTCTTCTCTCTCCCCACTCCTATCCTACTATCTCTTGTCTTCCCATGCTCCACTACAAACTGATGCCTTCATTCATTGTGACAGATACTTCCTGTGTCGAGCTGCCGGCGACGACGGTTATGCATCCATGAGATATGCCTCATTTTGTGACTCTTGTGTGTGTGTGTGTGTGTGTGTGTGTGTGTGTGTGTGTGTGGTTTCTTTCTTGAAGAAGGCTTTGGCTGAAAGCTTAATGTGTTTCAGTCCTTTCATTGTGCCTGTCTGCAACTCAAAGTGTCATCTTTGAAGATATAATTTATTCTGAATAAAGAGTCACTATACCAACGAAAATGAATCTCCTGAGAAAACAGGTATCTGTTTTAAAAATACAACACTAGTGCCACACTGTACTCAGTGCTGTTGATGAAACTATAATTTAAGGTATAAAATGCACATTTGAACCATCAGCTGCTGTTTTTTTAAAACCCAAATACCAACCAGTTTCAATCTTGGACCAACTTCAAGGATACTATGGGGTTAAAATGGTTTAAGTCACCACATCACATTAGTCATTACTTAAATAATGTGTAATGCCTGCCATGAATATTAATATAAGCACAGAACTTTTAGAAGCAAACATACAAATACTAAATGTACACAGAGCAGTGCTGAGGAGATCAAGAGTCCCGATCTTCTCTTCAGTCCTGTCTGTGTATATTTAGTATTCGTATGTTTGCTTCTAAAAGTTCTGTGTATATTTATATTCATGGCGTGCATTACATTTAATTAAAGTAATGAATAATGTAATGTGGTGGCTTAAACCATTTTACCCCTATAGTATCCATGAAGATGGTCAAAGACTGAAACCGGTTGATATTTGGGTTTACAATAAAAGCAGCTGATGGTTCAAATATGCATTTTATACATTACTTAGCAACTGTTAAAAGTCATCTTCCAAAAATGCTTGAAAAATTTAAGGGTCTCAGTCCTGCACAGGTCTTCATGATGAAGAGTTGATAAATTCTTTCTGTGAAGTTACATATGTGTCATGTAATACTCACAACAGACTGCATTATGGAAGTTTAAAATGAGTAATAAACATCCAGATGCTTTATTTTGTGCTAATTAAAGCTCTTAATATGTATTAGAGAAGCAGACACAACATATTCACCCTAGCCTGCCACTAATTAGTGAAATCACAGGAAGCACCAGAGTGCAATCAATACAAGACTCTACGGTAACAACACTCTCCTGTAGTATTCAAGTTACTACAATCAGTTACCCTCCAAGTTAATACAAAGCAGGAAACTAACTCATCTAGTTCGGTGCACTGTTAATTACTGCTGGAAGTTATTAGGGTGTGAGGAGTATATAAAATTCAATAAATACCATGAACTGCTAAGAACATCTGATGTGCTAAGGCCTCAAGAGCAAGGGAGTAAGGCAGATAATTCAATTTTGCTTAACACTAAGATGTAACTTCATAGCAAATATTAAGTTACATATTTTTTTCCATTATTTCATCTTTTGCTTAACTTTGTATGAGAGCCAAGAAAATTGACAACTGCTGACTGCAACTGGTAACCTCCTTATCACTCATCTTTGAGGCAAATTAAATCAGTACAGCTGTACTGAAGCAGCATGCCCAGTACTACCACCTTGGACAAAATGTTTAATTCTGAATGGACTACACTGCTGTGCATGGCCACTGAATTCTGTAACAGCATTATGAAGGAGGCCATCGAATTAGCAGCTGTAAGGACTCCCTAAACAGAGGCAGAGGCTTTCAGGTGAGCTCATCATAGGACCCATTTCTGACCACAATTTTCTGTGAGCATGCCCAGATGAGAGACATTTCAAAGGGATGTGGAGTGGACACCAAATGACACTTAGATACTTTAAACGTGTTCAATAAGCTTACCTAGTTGGAAACCCACGAACTTAATATCAGTTCAACTCACTGAGAAAGAATGACGCTTTCATAACTGGGAATGTTGTAACACTTGAGTCAAGTATCAGCTTCATGAAAACTAGAAAACTGTCTTTTCTGTTTCTTTTCAAAGCTGGAAGACTAATTCAAGTCAACTATGGAAAAAACAATTAAATACTTCTAGAATAAAGGAGACCATTCACCGAAAAGCAGAAGCACTGTGTTGCCCAGGCACACACAAAAAGAAAGAAAACTTGCTAGCTTTCAGAGTAATACTTTTTTGAGCTAGAGTACAGGCATACACAAATATACATATGTGCCTGTGCCCCTACATGGGGTCAGCTAGATGAACCCGCTCCCTTGTGAGTGAATGTGAGTGTGTGTGTGTGTGTTTGTGAATTTTACTCTAGCTAAAAATGAAATACTCTGAAAGCTAGCAAGTTTTTTTGTTTTGTGTGTGCCTATTGAAGATTCAAAACGGCAGCATTTTGGTGAATGGTCTTCTTTACTCCAAAAGTATTTACATGGAAAAACAATTAAACAATTCTTTAAAGGCATAGCCTGCTTTGGAACACTTTTTGAAGGTTATTGTGGTCCTTGTATACACTGGTTCACTGTGCAGTTCAATGTTCCTTAGAACAATTGGAATTGGACATTAAAACTGGATGTTTTCATCCCACAACATGTATATTTATTGCAGTGTAAAATCCTGCTGTGCAAATCAGTGTCCTGCAGATGGTCACAATAAGAAGACATAAAAAAATAATTTTACTTTACAGACACATTAAGTTGCAGGGGGGCACACTTAAAAGATATGTACATAGAGCTGTTGGCTACAGCCTTCATCAGTAAAGAGAGAGACACACCATTCTCACACATAAGCAAGCTGGCAGTCCAGCCGGAAATGCTGGAGATGGCATTCGTATGTGTGTGAGGTGTACTTGCTTGTGTGTGTCAAAGGTGTCTCTCTCTCTTTACTGATGAAGGCTGTGGCTGAAAACTCTATGTAAATGTCTTTCAAGTGTGCCTGTCTGCAAGTTAACGTGTCTTCTTTACAGTAAGTAGCACTCTGTCTTTTCCTAGATTGCTGATATTTCTACCTGGAATTTCCATCATTTTATTTTAGTTTATGATAATTTAAGCATTTTTTTCAGTTTCTGTGTTTTTCCTGGCTGCTTAATTTTCTTTCAATTCATTACTTTGTTTAACTACACAGTTCACTGGCATTATGCCAAAGAAGAAAATAAATCTATCATTTACATTATATCTAAAAAGAAAGATGATGAAACTTACCAAACAAAAGCGCTGGCAGGTCGATAGACACACAAACAAACACAAACATACACACAAAATTCTAGCTTTCGCAACCAATGGTTGCCTCGTCAGGAAAGAGGGAAGGAGAAGGAAAGACAAAAGGATATGGGTTTTAAGGGAGAGGGTAAGGAGTCATTCCAATCCCGGGAGCGGAAAGACTTACCTTAGGGGGAAAAAAGGACAGGTATACACTCGCACACACACACATATCCATCCACACATACACAGACACAAGCAGACATTTGTAAAGGCAAAGAGTTTGGGCTTTTTTGTCTTTCCTTCTCCTTCCCTCTTTCCTGACGAGGCAACCATTGGTTGCGAAAGCTAGAATTTTGTGTGTATGTTTGTGTCTGTTTGTGTGTCTATCGACCTGCCAGCGCTTTTATTTTTCCCACGTGGAATGTTTCCCTCTATTATATTCATATCATTTACATTACGTATACAAGGTAGTCAAAAAGCTTGTACCGGTGTTGCAGTGTAGGTTGTGCTGAGAAATAACTGTTAAGAAAAAAGTTTGATACATTGTGATATTTATGAGTTAATTAACATTGAAGTTAGCCTATCAGGTTGCTGCATGCGCATATTCAAATGGCCAGATACAGTTGGCATCAGCTGTTCTTGTAGATATGCAAGAGACTGCTCAGCCTTCGGCTTGGGTTCGATCCTTACCACTATCCAATGTCCATTTTTTGCATTGGTCTCTTACTTGGTTTTATGAAACCAAATGAAGAACATGTTTCACAACACCGTCTCCGGCAGACAGCATGAATTTGCATTTGCAGTGGCCTGATTGACTTGGAAACTACACAGTGTATCAATTTTTTTCTTAACAATTATTTCTCATCATAACTACCCCTGGAACACCCTTACAAGCTTTTCAGACTGTCTGACCAACCAGTATTAGATGTTGTGCATAACTTTCATTTCTCTGTTCTTTAAAGGATAGTATAGATAAATACTACACACAATTCTTTATTGTACATTGTTCAACAAAAACTACTCATCGGAAACTCGTCATTTCTGCAAACAACCAACGTGATCCATCTAATAAGAAAGATAAAAAAGCTTTCCAAAAATGGATCATGGTTGCAGAATCATTCAATTCCACCATAAAAGTCCTGAGAAAGCTTATTATTTTCCTTAAACAACTAACATGATGTATTTTACAAAAATAGTAAGTGGTGAGAAAGAACAATAAGCAATGCAATAATGTAATCTAACACTAAAAGTAAGTATGCTAGAGGGAGTTAAACAGCTGCAGAATCATTCAGAGAAAGTGATCCATGATCACACATTAGCAGTAGGAGGAGACCTTAACATTCTGAATATCGATTAGGACAACTACACATTCATTACTAGTGGAATGGACAGGCAGTATTGAGTGGTATTTCTGAAAACTGTCTCCAGCAAACAGTATTACAGCCCTTATGCCACTGATAATATTTTGGAGCATGTGGCTACAAACAGATGTAGCCTTATTGACAGTGTCAGTAAAGTGATACAGACTAGCAGCCATGACACTGTTATAACCATGAAGGTTACTAAAGTCAATAAACCCAGATGAGCAGTTGTTATCTTTCTATTTACAAAATCATTTAGTTGAAACATGACAGGCAAAGAGGTAACTCACCTCGATAACAGAGTGCATTAATGCACCCACTTTCAGATCGAATCTGCTTCACACATTACCTAACGGACCAGTGTGCCAGCCAGTCTGGATGTGGATTTTAGGACGTTTTCCACATCCACCAAGGTAAATACCACACTGTTTCCCACAACCCTTTTCAGATATATGATATGCAAACACCATGAAAAATCAGGTTGGATTCCATTAGGAACCATTGTGCTCATCAACTGTGAAATGACTGCAATCAGGGATGAACATAGCAGTCAGCTGTGTATCAGTCTTATTTTATTGCCGATCTAGCCAGATTTCAGCTCCAGTATAGCCATCATCAGAGCATTTAGTAGTGAATCATATAGATCCAGAAAGCTTGTATAAGTGCATGTTGTTAAAACAACCTTAAACTGCTCAAGTTTTGTCTGTTGTGTCTATCTGCGATTCAAGGGCTACTCTATGTGGTAAGTAGCAACGTGTCATTTTCGTATTGTTGTTAGTCCATCCTGGACCATACATATGACTCTCATGTATAAGAAGGGCAACAGTACAGATGAGCAAAATTATACACCAGAGAGAGAGAGAGAGAGAGAGAGAGAGAGAGAGAGAGAGAGAGAGAGAGAAAGAGAGAGAGAGAGAGAGAGAGTGTGAGTGGGAGGGGGTGGGAGGATGGAACTTCTGGACATAAAGCAGTACAGATTTATGAATGATCACCTTTCTAACATATGATATCTTATGAAGTACATAGAAACTTAAAGTGAAATGGCTGCAGCTAACATCTAAGGAAATAAAGAAGAAAATGGTCATCAAATTGACATATCTATCATACAGAAAACAAGTCAAAATAGTTTTAGGAGAAAATAAAAGCAGAAGCATCAACATTAAGAGTGCAAAAGAAATTCCAGTGTTAAACACAGGAGAGAGAGAGAGGAAAGAGTACACAGAGGGGCTCTATGAGGAGGAGGAATAGTCTTTTTGGGTTTATACAAAATTAAATTGCGTCAGTTCAGGTGATCCGGTATTAGAGTACGTGTTCGACAGAGCTTTGGGAGGTTTGGTATCAAACACGGCAGAAGCCATAGATAAACTTCCTTTAAAATTACTAAAATCATGGGGGAAGCAACAACCAAATCATTATTGATGTTAGTGTACAGTCTACATAATCACAACAATAGTAAATATAGATGTGTATGAGAATTACCATGCAACCAGCTTAACTGCTCATGCATCCACTTGTGACAAGAACAATACACAAAAAACAGAAAATAAAGTTTAGGATCCATTATCTGGCCATCAGATTGTCACATCAGTGGATGCTCTTATGAGACATGTCCATGGCAACGCCCTCCTTGGGAGCAACCCGCAGCGGTGGTATGATGCCCGAGTATCTGTGACCTTTCCTCCACATCAATAATTGGGATGGACAAGGAAACAGAATCACTGTTGGATATACAGATGTCCTTTCTGGGAGTGAATAAGAATTACAGGACCTGTTGAATGGAATAAACATTATTCCATCCACAGAATATTTAGGAGAAGACAGAAATATATCCAACAATAATTAAAGATATTGAGTCTAAGAGACGGACAGTAAACTAAAGAAAGATGAAAGTATTGAAGAGTAGCAGAAATGAGATTAGTAATAAACATAATGTTGAAGCAGGGACAGATAGTAGGCAACTCTAAGGGCTTGTGCTACATGGGTAGTGTACAGGATGGTAGCCAGTCAAGGGATATTTTAGGGAATTGGTTTAAAAAAATTACTTCAAAGGCCCAGACAAATCTTTACAAGTTGTCTCCCACAACAACTTTGACTGTGCCTACATGACACAAGTTGCCTGCCTTTCAGACATGAGGCAGTTCCATCCAGTTAAAGTTTCTGACAAGAGATGTCCTCAGTCCTCTGCTGAAATTGCTAGAGAAACCATGCCATCAGTTTTAGCCAACAATGTGCATGGGATACAGGTCATGTGTGTGGAATCTGGAGGACTCTGCAGTGCAGAATGCAATTGGCTCTCTCTCTTGTGATCCAGACCTTGAACAGAACAGATGTCTTTTTTCTGGAGGCAGACCAGAAATAAACTGTGAACAATGAATGTTTGCTGAAAAAGAGATTTCAAATTTTTTTGATTGTGGCACAGTACCACATTGTAGACTTAAAAATGACCTGAATGTATGGAAAAGTTTGTCACGTATGTGACAGCAGGAAACATTTTTAGTGATGGAACCCAGAGTTGCAATGAGAGCCACAGCATATAGCCAATATTAGTCAATTGCTGCCCTCAGACTGACAGTACATTTACTTCAGAAAAGAAAAAAAATGTCAAATTTTGCAATATTTAATTATCAACCATGATTTTTTTATGTTCTGTTATTAAAAACAAAGATTTTCCCATGTTATTAAAAATAGACATTTTTTTTCATACTTCACTGCTGTATTGATTAAATAAATTTTTTAAGCTTCTATCTAAATGTTCTAATGCTATGTTTGCATATTTATTTGTTTAAATTCATTCTAGTATCCCTGGGATTCGATAACTTTGGAATCTAATAAAGGCCCTCCACCAGCAATAAGATAAAGCCTAGGAAATGAAGTTATGCTTCAAGATTTTTTTTCCTTGATAACACTAATATGAACACTATTTATAAAACAGTTGGCAGAACTGATCACTTGTCATTAGTTTTACAGTAGAATGAGATGATACGGTGATGGAGAGTCCCAAGGGTAAAAAAAATGCTAGTACATACATCCCACTGTATGTGTAGACACATCTAATCTAGAAATGATTGTTTGCAAGGTTTTCATACTTTTTCTCTTTTTCATAGTAGGATATTTGAAACATAGGTTGGATTAACACATCAAGATGCATGTCAAATGCAAAATTTGAACCCAATGACCTGTTTGTGGCTTATTGACTGGAATGACATATATAAAGAACTGAACAGTTTTCGGCAGTCTTGAGGCAATCCTACGATCAAACTTACAAACTATCACTGAAATAACAGTCTTGTGATAGTACACATCCAAAACCAATACAATACAAACCAAATATAAAGAACACACAAATGCATACACTGTTGAGAAAAAGATCACCTGAATGCAAGGTTAACAGCCTGATGTATCATCCCAGCACGATGATAAAGACGAACTGCCCGGTCTGGAAAGCTCTTCTCAAAGTATCGGGCTACGTCAAGTTGGTCTCGAGGTCCTGCTAGTAATGAAAGGTTCCAGAGCTGATCATCCAGGCCTTGTTCCTATGTGATAGAATTGTGTAATTCAGAGGATGTGAATAATTTATGCTTTCAAAGTTTTTACTTACTTCAGGTTGTAATTATTGGGTTGGTGCGCAAGCTCATAACATTTTTCCATAAGTTTAATAAACACAACAAATACACATAACAGAAACTTTAGTCATCAATAATATATTCTCCTCCTCCACTATTTACAACAGTCTGCTTTTGCAATTGCGTGACTGTAAAAATCACCTGGTTTTGAGAGAATTCATCGAACCATGTTCAGAGCACATTTTCATCCAGAAAGGAAGAGCCTTGAAGGTTGTTTAATAGAGAACGGAAAAGGTGAAAATCTGAGGGTGCACCATCAGCTGAATAAGGTGGGTATGGAATGACTTACCAGACCAACTCCTGTATAGTGTTTTTTGTCAGTCTAGTTGAATGCTGGCAGGCATTATCATGGAGGAGCATTACTTCATGCAGTCTTCCTGACCATTGTTCTCGGACTGCATCTGAAACACATCTCTGTTTTTGGCAGTATGTGTCAGCAGTAATGGTTACACTTTCGGGAAGCAATTTCTAGAACTCCATATTGTCAATGTTCCACCAGATACATAAATTATCTTTTGTGGATGTGCACAGGTCTTCGTATGGGAAGTTGTTGCTGTGTTTGGGTTCAATCATTAATTTATTTTCCTTATGTTAGCATAAAGACACCATTTCTTGTCACCAGTAATGACACAGTATAGGAATGGTCAGTGTTGTTCATGAACCAATTGATGGCGAGTAAGCAGACATGCAAATATGGCCACTTGCTGATTGTTGTGTTTTTGGCTTAGAGCATGCAGTACCCATACAGCCAATTTTTCAACTTTTCCCGTGGCATAACAATGTCACATGATGGTGGAATGATCACAGTTATTGTATTTGCCTATTCTTGTGTACAATGATGTGGATCATTGTGGATTAATGTCTTTAAATGATCTCCATCAAATCCCAAAAGACTTCCTGAACACGGAGAGTCATTTATCTCAAAATGATCATCCTTGAAATGAAAAACCATTTTCTTGCTGTGTTCTTCCCACTGGCATTATCTCCATACATGGCACAAATGTTTTTGGATGTCTCCACTGCTGTCACCTTTCTACTGAATTCAAATGGAAGAATATGTTGGAAATGTTCTGATTTCTCCACTTAGTGCTTTATTTTCTAACATTCACAGTTCCTCTCATTATCCCCAAGTGACAAAATGACAATATGTGAATGCAAATATCAACAGTGAACTAGAAATAAAGAATGAAAATTGACAAATAAACCCATGGTAACTGGAATACTAACATGCAAAACAGAAACACTATGAACTTATCCACCAACCTAATATAATCAACACTGATGACTTTCCAGTATATTTCCTCTTTTCTTTTTTTCAGCAAAGAACTTTTTAATCAGGAATGCTTCATTTAATTGTAAATACTGTGCAGATATTGGGCACTCCAAAGTCCTTTCAGCTGTGTCCACTTTTTACAACGACCCAACACAGCAAACTCCAAATTTTTTATTTATTTATTTTTGCAATTTTTCAGGAAAATCTACATGTATTATAAATTAAAGTCCACCACTGCAGTTTCTGTCTGTATGTGAAGCCTAATATCAAGAAATACTTTACGTGTTTTTATATAGTTTTCACTAACAGAAAGACTGGTTCATGAGGGAGGTTGTGTATGTAATTTATTACTGCTGAGTAATGATGAGTGTGTAATACACACACCAAAAAAATTTTGCATCACTCCTGTTCCCCAGAACTCCTGAAGATAGACGTTGACTGTGGATATTATATCACTGACACGGTCCCTTTGATTGTTCAGAGATGCCACTAAACCCACCCAAAGATGTAAACAACCATGCATGAGCAGCACCTATTAGACGGAGGGGGTCCAACAGCTGATCAGTTCCCATCATTCCACCAGGAAGGAGGTACACGGCTCATGTTGTCTGTAGTTCAACCATGCCTAGACAGTCAATACCGTGGTCCGATGAGTGCACCAAGGTGGAGGTTCCCTGCTGTTTTGGGGTGGCATTATGTGGGGCTGATGTACACTGCTGGTGGTCATGGAAGGCGCCATAACGGCTGTATGATATGTGAATGCCATCCTCCAACTGATAGTGCAACCAAATCGGCAGCATATTGGCGAGGCATTTGTCTTCATGGATGACAATTCACACCCCTGTCGTGCACATCTCCCGACTTCCTTCAGCATAACGACATCGCTTAGTTAGAGTGGCCAGCATGTTCTCCAGACATGAGCCCTATCGAACATGCTTGGGATGGATTGAAAAGGGCTGTTTATGGACGATGTGACCCACCGACCACTCTGATGGATCTACGCCGAATCACAGTTGAGGAGTGAGACAATCTGGACAAACAGTGCCTTGATGAACTTGTGGATAGTAAGCCATGACAAATAACAGGCATGCATCAATACAAGAGAACTTGCTACTGGGTATTAGCAGTGCCGGTGTGTACAGAAATCTGGACCACCACCTCTGAAGATCTTGCTGTATGGAGGTACAACATGCAATATGTGGTTTTCATGAGCAATAAAGAGGGCGGAAATGATGTTTATTTTGATCTCTGTTCCAGTTTTCTGTACAGGTTCTGGAACTCTCAGAACTGAGGTGATGCAAAACTTTTTTTGATGTGTGTATGTGTATTGTCATCTCTTCCACACTTAACCTTGATTTGGACTGACATCTCATAGCAATAATGGGAGCTATGAGCTGGTCAACTACAGAGGTCGTGGAAGAAAAAGCTAAAGCAAACAGCTGCTGCAACTCCAAAGAGCAAAGGAGCTTCACTGGAATCTAGGTCAGGTCTGATGATTTAGCGATAAAACACAAGCCTGAAAACTGAAAGGTCAAGAGACTGAATCCCAGATTTTTTGGTCTTCCTTCTAAACTAACATTCATGTGTCAATGATGTGGAGATTCAGCAGAAACAATATGTGATTCATATTCCACATTAAACTGTAGATCCTTTACCCAGTAAGATAACTGAGGGAGGTTAGAGTCACATGAGTTGCCAAAGTGGCAACCAATTGAAAGACTTGCACCAGGTCAATGAGCCACAAAATTATTATCACCAGAATCTATACATATGTTCTTCTTCTGTACATATTATAAATTAAGGTCCCCCGTTGTGTTTTTCTGCCTGTACATGAAGGCTAACCTCAGGAACTACTGCAGGGATTTTGATATAATTTTCACTAATGTTGTTGTGGTCTTCAGTCCTGAGACTGGTTTGATGCAGCTCTCCATGCTACTCTATCCTGTGCAAGCTTCTTCATCTCCCAGTACCTACTGCAACCTACATCCTTCTGAATCTGCTTAGTGTATTCATCTCTTGGTCTCCCTCTACGATTTTTACCCTCCACGCTGCCCTCCAATGCTAAATTTGTGATCCCTTGATGCCTCAAAACATGTCCTACCAACCGATCCCTTCTTCTAGTCAAGTTGTGCCACAATCTTCTCTTCTCCCCAATCCTATTCAATACTTCCTCATTAGTTACGTGATCTACCCACCTTATCTTCAGCATTCTTCTGTAGCACCGCATTTTGAAAGCTTCAATTCTCTTCTTGTCCAAACTAGTTATCGTCCATGTTTCACTTCCATACATGGCTACACTCCATACAAATACTTTCAGAAACGACTTCCTGACACTTAAATCTATACTCGATGTTAACAAATTTCTCTTCTTCAGAAACGATTTCCTTGCCATTGCCAGTCTACATTTTATATCCTCTCTACTTCGACCATCATCAGTTATTTTACTCCCTAAATAGCAAAACTCCTTTACTACTTTAAGTGTCTCATTTCCTATGAGACACTTTTTTTTTCTTAATTTTCACTAATATAGAGACTGATTCATGAGATTTATTACTGCTACACCGAACGCGTCATGTGGCTGTAGATACTTAGTGCTACCGCTATCAAGCCATAGTGGTAGCTAATTATTCTATAAGGACATATACTTTTTCAGTGTTATGACCTGTACGATGTAGCACGTTGAATGATAACTTTAGAGTGGCATGAAGAAAGACTGTAGATGTGTTAGTGTGTCAGATGGTGCCATGGGAGAAAGCATATGAAGAAGAGAGGGTCATGAGGAGTTTGGAGCATAAAGAAGAGAAGATCACGAGAGGAGAAGAGTTTGGAGCACACAGAAGAGAAAGGGACTGAGATCGAAAGACAAGGGTTAAAGGATGACAAAATTGCAGAGAATTTGCATTATACAGAGAATTTGTTGCATTGTGCTTTTTTGCATTTTGATTTTAACATTTTTTCCCATCTAATTTTCTATAAACTGTTGTCTGTTTTCTTTATTTACTCTTCTTTCAATTCTCTGCCCTACAGAACTAATATCTGATAGGAGAGACACATTGTTCCAGAATAATTTTAATGAAAGTTTCCTGTCTCTATATGTTCTATTCTATGTAAATGGCCCACCACTTACTGTTGATGTTCATTCATGTCTTAGTTACAGGTGATACATAATTTCTCTTTGAAAATCAGATTCCTGAAAATGTTACAAAAATTACTAAAAATGCTTTAGGCAAGCTTGACTCCTATTTCCATCAAAATGGACTAAATCTGCATCTCAGTAATCCCAGATGCTGCAATTTGGGAATAAATCATTAAAAGAGAGGGACAAAAATAAACTGCTCTGATCAGAAGATCACAGAGGCAAACCATGTAAAGCTTTTACACCTATATTTTGAGAATAATGTAAACTGAAGATACACATAGACTATTCAGCAAATAAATTGAATAACTTCACATTTTTAATGTGTGTTTTGTCAGGTCCCACAAACATGGACATCAAAAATATAGTCTGTCACTGTTACCTTGAGTTGTTTGCTTGTTATGGCACAATCTTCCAGGAGAATTAAAAAAATATCATAAAGTTACTGATATAGTCTTGTTCTTTTTTTAACTAAAAAAACATACAATGTAAGCTTCCCATTTCTGGTACAATTGCAGCATTCACTACATAGAGAACATTTAACTTCCTGCATACCATTTAACAGTCTATGCCACAATGTCAAAGTACAAGTGGTTACAAATTTACAGTAAACTAAAGGCAGGAATATAATCAACATGGATCTTAGTTCATGAGTATTGTGTAGCTGTATCACAGTAATGTGTGTAAAATAATATAAAATTTTTGAATTACTCTTATCAAAATGTTTCGTTGTAAATCTTGACATGACTCTTGTACAACAAATAAAATGATTAAAACTTGTATGTAATGAAATGGATAAATCACATATTGCAGGTTAATAAACAAGCAGGCAATCCATATCAGCTGCAGTGAAATAGTACACTTCCATGTAAACTTTTGTACTTTGTCATTTTTCCTTGAAGATGATAAGTTAAAGGACCCATGGGAAAACAGCAGAACACAGGAGTGGGAATGTGAAGAGAGTGTGAGATAAAATTTACTCTTAAGGTATAAAAAAGTCTCTATTTCAGGGAATTAAGCAATAATAAAATGGCAACAGTTCAAGTTTAAATATGTAGAAACTTCTGGCAGAATGTAAATAATTTAGGATTAAGGGAGACAGTTCACCAAATAGCCAAACCATTTAGTCGTTGACAGGCACACAGAAAAGTGAAAGAAAACTTCCTATCTTTCAGAATAAATCCTTTGTTGAGGCAGAGTTCAAATATGCATGCACATGTGTGTGTGCACACACCAGTGCACCCACCCACCTGCCCACACCCACCCAGCCCCCAGCCACCGCCCCCCCCCCCCCCCCCACACACACACACACTCTTGTAGAGGGAGAAAGAGGCAGGAGGCAAGGGAAGGGGTTGGGATGGATAGGTAGCAACTTGGAGAGAGGCAGCGGGATTTCTGGCTCGGAATGAGGAAGAGAGGGATGGCAGGTGCACTCGCTAGCCAGGTACTGGAGATGGTGGGGTGTAGTGCATAAGAAAGGTGACTGAAGACTTGTGATGGGAGGGGGTGACACGGCAATGAAAGGGAAACTGTTGAAGGAAGAGTATGTGGACAATGTGTTAAAGGAAATTGAGGGCAGGAGGGTTAGGGGAAATGAAGGATGTCTTGCAAGAATACCTCCCATCTGTGTAATTCAGAAAGCTGGTAGTGGAAAGGAGGATCCAGATGACCAGCATTGTGAAGCAGATTGAAATCAAGCATGCTGTGTTCAGTTGTGTGTTTTAGCACTGGGTGGTCAACTTTGTTCTTGGTCACAGTTTTCTGGTGTCCACTCATTCTGGTGGACAGCTGGTTGGTTGCCATACCAACATAAAATGCTGTGAAGTGTTTGTAGCAGAGTTGGTATATGACTTAGCTGCTTTCACAGGAGCCCTGTGTCTGATGGGGTTGGATAAGCATGCAACACAACTTGTGTAGGAAGTACTGGGTGGATAGATTGGACAGATCTTGCAGCACAGATCTTGCTACTGGGTCTTCCACAGGGGTATGACGAATGGTTTGGGGATGGATTAGGATGTGCAGGTTATTCAAAATGTCATGCATGTCTCATGACATTATTTTCTTAAATACAAGTGTAGTTTTAACAAGCATTTTCATTAAATTCTTCTGTGATGTGATGAACCACCATTTTGGCCACTGCTTCAAGTGGCCTTCATCACAGTGTATATTATGGAAACTTAAATTAACCATGAAACTATGGTTACAAAAACATTAACTAAAATAAAAATTGCATTTACTCACTTTGCAGATACGGATAGCATTGCTGTAAGCATGAGCTCGAGAATAAAATCCTACTGCTTCTGTTGATTGCCCTTGAGACTCTAGCTGCCGGGCCAAATGATAGCAGGCAGCAGGGTCTCCAGAGCTTTGAGCAACCTCTGCTGCTCCATCCAGGTCACCACGAAAGCACAGTACACGTACCAAACAATAGAAATCATTTGCTTCACGATACAGAGACAGTGCTTCATCCAACTGGCCCATGCTTTCCAGGTACTGTGCCCACCAACGAAGTAGTTGCCTGGAAGAAGAAGAAAAATAATTGATTTTTTTTGTAAACTTTAACATCAAATATCAGAAAATCCAGGTTGGAATATCAGACATTTTAGGAAAAGGATAGACTGCTACTCATTGTAAAGATGATACGTTGAGTTACAGACAGGTGCAACATAAAGACTGTTACACATTTAGCTTTCAGCCAAAGCCTCTTCACAAAAGAAAACACACACACACACACACACACACACACACACACACACACACACATACACACACGATTGCCATCTCTGGCAGCTAGGACCGGAATACAACTGTCACACTGAGCGGCAATCTGGAGTGGGGGCAGAGAAGGGGGGGAGAGATAGCAGGGTATGAGTGGGGGGATGGAAAAGCAATGTCTGGCAGAGTGTGCTGGGACTAGATGGAGGCATGAGAAGACTGCCAGATTCACTGTCGGAAGGTTGGAGGGTAGAGGGACAGGGGTTAGGGGGAGGAGGGGGAGGGAAGAAGAAGGGGTGCAAAAAGGAGAGGAGGAGCACTTCCTATTCCAATCCTGTCACAGCTTATCCAACCTCATCAGAGGCAGAGCCAACTGTGAAAGCACCCATGTCACATATCAGCTCTGCTGCAATCACTGCACAGATTTTTACGTTGGTTGCCCAGAAAGCAATGCACCACGCTTTTTTTTTTTTTTTCTTCAGGTGGAAACAATGCTACAAATGCGAAACGTTACATATGTATTCTTTGAAGTCCCTTGAGGGATCACGCCAAGTTTCCAATACTTCTGACACATAGCGTAGCTGCAGGACAGTTGGTGTCTACAGGTGATGTATGTTACAAGCAACGTGCCGTCATTAAATTTCTCACTGCAGAGGAAGAAACTGTTGGGAATATTCAAAAATGCTTATGCAAAGACTATGGAGCATCTGCTTCGACCGATGTACAGTTAGTCACTGGGCATGAAGGGTGAGGTCATCAGAAGGCAGTTTGGCAGAGCTCCACGATTTGCAACGGTCATGGAGATCATCCACAGCTGTCACACCTGACATGTTGCAGCGAGCTGATGTCATTTCTGAGGAAAGACGCATTACAACTTAGCAGTTGCCGCTCCATCTGTCAATCAGCAAAGGAAGTGTGGATACAATTATCCACACTCTCTGATATTCAAAAGTGTGTGTGCAAGATGGGTCCTGTGGTGTCTAATGGTGGATCACAAATTGCGCAGAAAAAACATTGTTTTGATTTGTTGTGACGTTTTGAAGCTAAGGGGGAGGCCTTCTTGTCCCAGACTGTGACAGTTGATGAAACCTGAGTTCACCATTCTGAGCCCGAAACAAAACAAAAGTCGATGGAATGGCACCTTTCCCACTTCCCACAGAAGAAAGAATTCAAAGCTATTGCTTCTGCTGGTACGGTCATGATCACTGTCTTCTGGGGCTGTGGAGGTGTGATTCTCAATGTTGTGATGCCAAGAGGCAGTACCTTTAATTCAGAAGCATATGTCAACACATTAACAAAACTCAAGATGTGCTTCTGGTAACTTTGGCGCCACAGCAACCCCAGAGATGTTTTTCTGCAACATGATAATGCTTGGCCTCAAATAAGTCTGAGGATTGCTGAACACATCGCAAAACAGGGTTGGACGGTGTTACCCCATCCACCCTACAGCCCTGACCTAGCCCCCTCCAACTTCCACTTGTTTGAGCCAACAAAGGATACCATTCGTGGAAGACATTTTGAGGATGATGAGGTGATTCACACAGTGAAGCACTGGCTCTGCCACCACGACAAGGTTTGGTACCAACAGGATATACACGCACTTGTTTTGCGCTGGAGAAGGCCATAGAACGGGATGGAGATTATATGGAAAAATAGGGTGTGTAGATAAAATGCCATTCTTTTGTGTGGTGTGTGTGTAATTCTCATTATGTTCAATAAAGAATTGTCAAAGACAAAAATGTGGTGCATTACTTTCTGGGCATCCCTTGTATATTGGTATGACTATCAACCAGCTGTCCACCAGAATGAACAGCCATGCCAAACTGTGGTCAAGAGCAGAGTTGACCCTGTAGCACACCATGCAGATGAACATAAAATGCCTGATTTCAGTGGCTGCGTCACAAACTGGGCCATCTGGCTCCTCCCATCCACCACCAGCTTTTCTGAACTATGTAGATGGGGGAAGTTATCCTCACAGCAGCACATTCTCCGCTCCTGAAATTATCTTGGCCATTCCCTCCACCCAATAGTCTTGGCCACCTCTGCTGTATCACCTCCTCTCTATTCATGTCCCCTCACCCTCTTTGTATGTGTGGCCCTTTGTCAATGCACCCACCCATCTTCCCCTTCCCTGTTTCTCTCCTTTCCTGACAGCCTCCCCCTTCCCCTCCAACCTTCAGAGACTGTGCCTGGCAGTCTATATCTACATCTACATCTACATCCATACTCCGCTAGCCACCTGACGGTGTGTGGCGGAGGGTACTTTGAGTACTTCTATTGGTTCTCCCTTCTATTCCAGTCTCATATTGTCCGTGGAAAGAAAGATTGTCGGTATGCCTCTGTGTGGGCTCTAATCTCCCTGATTTTATCCTCATGGTCTCTTCGTGAGATATACGTAGGATGGAGCAATAAACTGCTTGACTCCTTGGTGAAGGTATGTTCTCGAAATTTCAACAAAAGCCTGTACCGAGATACTGAGCGTCTCTCCTGTAGAGTCTTCCACTGGAGTTTATATATCATCTCTGTAACACTTTCGCGATTACTAAATGATCCTGTAATGAAGCGCGCTACTCTCCATTTGGATCTTCTCTATCTCTTCTATCAACCCTATCTGGTATGGATGCCACACTGGTGAGCAGTGTTCAAGCAATGGGCAAACAAGTGTACTGTAACCTACTTCCTTTGTTTTCTGATTGCATTTCCTTAGAATTCTTCCAATGAATCTCAGTCTGGCATCTGCTTTACCAATGATCAACTTTATATGATCATTCCATTTTAAATCACTCCTAATGCCTACTCCCAGATAATTTATGGAATTAACTGCTTCCAGTTGCTGACCTGCTATATTGTAGCTAAATGATAAAGGATCTTTCTTTCTATGTATTTGCAGCACATTACACTTTCCTAAAATTGAGATTCAATTGCCATTCCCCGCACCATGTGTCAATTCCATGCAGATCCTCCTGCATTTCAGTACAATTTTCCATTGTTACAAACTCTCGATATACTAGAGCATCATCCGCAAAAAGCCTCAGTGAAATTCCGATGTTATCCACAAGGTCATTTATGTATATTGTGAATAGCAATGGTCCTATGACACTCCCCTGCGGCACACCTAAAATCACTCTTACTTCGGAAGACTTCTCTCCATTGAGAATGACATGCTGCATTCTATTATCTAGGAGCTCTTCAATCCAATCACACAATTGGTCTGATAGTCCATATGCTCTTACTTTGTTCATTAAATGACTGTGGGGAACTGTATGGAATGCCTTGGGGAAGTCAAGAAACACGGCATCTACCTGGGAACCTGTGTCTATGACCCTCCGAGTCTCGTGGACGAGTAGCGCGAGCTGGGTTTCACACGATCATCTCTTTCGAAACCCATGCTGATTCCTACAGTCCTTGCAGGATCAGCCAGACAGTGCTCTTCTCTCCCTCCATCCATACCCTACTATCACTCTCCCTTCTCTGCCACTATTCCAGACTGCCACTCAATATGACAAGTTGCATTCCAGTCCGAGATACCACAGGTGGCAGACACATGTGTGAAATGTGCTTGCTTTTGTGACTGTGTGTATGTTTTGTTTTCTGAAGAAAGCTTTGATGAAAGTTAAATGTGTAACAGTTGTTTCATTGTGCCTGCCTGCAACTCACCATGTCATCTTGACACTGAGTAGCGATCTGTCTTTTCCCTAATATTGTTAAAATCAAATATTATAGAGCTGACACAAAGATATGAAATAAATTATTTTAATCAAGATGCATTACTCATAAAATGAATATTAGGGATTTGTTCAAATGAAGGTCAGAGCATGCTCGAAGTTATATACACTTTCAGTGTGAACAATGATTATCAACCTTTAGGAATAAAATGACATTTAATCAGGTGAGAAATAAGAATGGGTTAACTCTATGGGAAATGTAAATAAAACTGGAAAAAAGGAGGGGCGGGAGGGTTAGTATCTCAGATCACTGAACACAATTATCCCCATTAATGTATTAACACTTAGAGTGAACATTTCATGGCGATTATCACAGCCTCATCCAATAGTGTCGATTTTTTTTACCCCAATCTCTACCATCAAACTCTTGTAATGAGATACATCATATTTCTTCTACTGTAATCTACATCATCACCCAGTTGAGTAGGCACATCATAAGTATTGCTCTAATGAATCTTGGTAGCAGCAATGTGCAACAAGAAAGTACTTTCAAAGGGCAAATGCTGAAATATAGCATCTCAGCACATTTTCTTTGTTTAAAATAGAACTACTATTTTGTTTTTTGTTTGTATCTCCTAAATGCCATTCTGAGCTGTTGGCATCAACAGACTGCAGAACAGGTAGTAAGGTTCCACTAAAATCATACAAAGCTATTAATACAGACACATATATCCACTGTAACTGTCTTATTCTTTCTTCCTCCCTTCTCTCCAATTCTGCTGGAAAAATGGCAATTAACAGAGAAGCATGGCATATGAACTTACGGATCTCTGTCACGAAGTACATATGCTTCAAGAGCACGAGGATTATCAGTAAGCAGCCTTGGAGCATGACTTCGGTGGGTATCAGCACGTTCTAGGGCTTGCAGAGCAGCTCGCCTGTCACCACGTGCCTCTAAGTTCAGTGCATACCGATGGCGCATGTTACGTAAGTGAATTCTGTCATGCTGTTCCGTCACTTTAAGAGCTTCTTCCCACTGGCCCAAACTGCGCAATGCACGTGCTTCAAGATCATGTCGACCACACTGTCTGAAAAGTTGCATTGCTTCATCCTGAAATAATCACCACATAATTAGATAATTATGCTTACAGAAAAATGTTCCTTGTAAAGAAATACTTCAACATAGTCTGACTCTACAAGTTGCTATCTCAGAAAATTCATTTTATAGAAACAATTGAAACTGCAATTATAAATTGTTGAAACTAAAAGAAACAAGTGCTAGTAAAGATTACATCTGCAACAATGATTACTACAGTCCCATAATCCCCCTCAATCAATCAATCAATGAGTGGTACAGGAGCCATTAACAGACACTGAAATAAATTAAGGAAAATGCAGTCATTCAAACTCAGTCACGTCACAGCTCACAAAACTTTTCGGTTAGCATCTTCTCTTTTATTTTCTAGAAATTATATTTAATGTTACTGTACCAAGAATGAGTTTTTCCTAAGATCATATCTTTTTACACTTCATGCCATATCTCTTTCACATATTCTCATTTTGCTTATTTGTACTTTCTTAATTTTTAAGCTGCGTGTGGGGTAGTCGTGTGGTATGAGGCATCTCGTCATGGTTTGCGTGGCTTCTCCCGTCGGAGGTTCGAGTTCTCCCTCGGGCATGGGTGTGTGTGTGTTGTCCTTAGCATAAATTAGTTTAAGTTGGATTAAGTAGTTAGTAAGCCTAGGGACCAATGACCTCAGAAGTTTGGTCCCATAGTCCTTACCACAAATTTCCGAATTTAATTTTCAAGTGGCTTATACAGTTAGTTTCCCTCACTTACTTAAATATCTTGCATTTCCTTCTTTCTAATGTATCACGTATATCGACTGAAAACGCAATTGAATTTTTTCTTCTTTTTCTACAGTGCAGCTTCCATTCATTCCAAACAATCAGATGACTCTAACAATAAACAAAAAATGAAATCTTAGGTAAATTATGCATGATTTCCTCTCGTCATATTTCCAATGTCTATCTGGGCCAACACCTTCTTTCACTTTTCTGTACCTTTTCCTCTCCCTTGCTTCTTGCTTAGATTTCAGTAGTGGCACTAACAATTTCAAAAACTTAATATTTATCTACAATATTTCAATTTGCTTTTGGTTCCATGCAACCCTGGTGTACGGAAGTACATATGATTCTTGAAACAATTAAGGTAAAATTAGAAATATTCCCTTAAAATTGCGAACACATTCTGCAGTCTTTCAGGCTGAATTTCATTCAGCACAATATTTTGAACAGTTTGCCTACAGTCTGGACCATAGCAACAGGAAGATGAATTCCTGTCGATGCTCTAGCTTCCAAATTGTCTCGATATCAGCTCTATCAAATAAAACTGGGATGCTACCAAATATTAGCTCAAAACTCACAGAACACATCATTGTTACCTACAGGCACTGCATGGCCATGTACAAGGAAGTGTCAAAGTCACACCACTGTAAACTGGATCTCTTTCATACAGCACAGGAGCACCAATATTTCATGTGACCAACATGGAAGGCCCACATTTCCAAATAGTTCACAGTTAATGTCCTAGGTATGAGTTCACAATATTTTTTTAATACTACTGTATAGTTGCTTTCTGTCACAAGTAGTTAGAACTTCAGTGCTATGTGACTCCAATGTAGAGAGAAGGTAGCTGAGGTCAGATGTTTTGATACTCAAAACTTGCACTCAGTTACAAAATATATATGTTGTTAAATATTTGGTGTTTGATTACATCAACCATGGACCTTGCCGTTGGTAGGGAGGCTTGTGAGATACAGGTAGCAGTACTGTAGGTGCAATCATATCAGAGGCGTATCTGTTGAGAGGACAGACAAACATGTGCTTCCTGAAGAGGGGAAGCAGCCTTTTCAGTACTTGCAGGGGCAACAGTCTGGGTGACTGACTGATCTGGCCTTGTAACATTAACCAAAACAGCCTTGCGGTGCTAGTACTGTGAGTGGCTGAATGCAAGGGGAAACTACAGCCATAATTTTCCCTCAGTGCATGCTGCTTTACTGTGTGGTTAAATGATGATAGTGTCCTCTTGGGTAAAAGATTCCAGAGGGAAAATATGCCACCATTCGGATCTGCGAGCAGGGACTACACGGGAGGACATCATTATTAGGAGAAACAAAACAAGAAATTATTCAGATAGTGAAGGGAGACGAGAATTTAATAGTCATGGGGTCTGGAATTCGATAGTAGGAAAAGGAAGAGAATGAAAAGTAGTATGGAATGGGGTATGGAATGAAAGAGGAAACCGCATGGCAGAGTTTTGCACAGAGCATAACTTAATCATAGCTAACACTTGGTTTAAGAATCATGAAAGAAGGTTGCATACATGGAAGAGACCTGGAGACACTGGAAGGGTTCAGATAGATTACATAATGGTCACACAGAGATTTAGGAACCAGGTTTTAAATTGTAAGACACTTCCAGGGGCAGAAGTGGACTCTGACCACAATCTACTGGTTATGAACTGTAGATTAAAACTGAAGAAACTGCAAAAAGGTGTGAATTTAAGGAGATGGAACCTGGATAAACTGAAAGAACCAGAGGTTGTAGAGAGTTTCAGAGGGAGCATTAGGGAACAATTGACAGGAATGATGGAAAGAAATACAACAGAAGAAGGATGGGTAGCTTTGAGAGATGAAATAGTGAAGGCAGCAGAGAATGGTAAAAAGACGAGGGCTAGTAGACACCCTTGGTAACAGAAGAGATACTGAATTTAATTGATGAAAGGAGAAAATATAAGAATGCAGTAAATGAAGCAGGCAAAGAGGAGTACAAACATCTCAAAAATGACATCGACAGCAAGTGCAAAATGGCTAAGCAGAGATGGCTACAGGACAAATGTAAGGCTATAGAGGCACATATCACTAGGGGTAGATAGATACTGCTTACAGGAAAATTAAGAGACATTTCTAGAAAAGAGAACCACTTTTATGAATATCAAGAGCTCAAATGGAAAACCAGTTCTAAGCAATGAAGGGAAAGCATAAAGGTGGAAAGAGTAGTATATAGAGGGTCTATACAAGGGCAATGTACTTGAGGGCAATATTATGGAAATGGAAGAGGACGTAGATGAAGTGGGAGATATGTTACTGTGTGAAGAATTTGACAGAGCACTGAAAGATCTAAGGCAAAACACGGACCTGGGAGTAGACAACATTCTACTAGAACTACTGAAGCCTTGGGAGAGCCAGCCCTGACAAAACACTACCAACTGGTGGGAAAGATGCATGAGACAGGCAATATACCCTCAGACCTCAAGAAGAACAGAGTAATTTCAATCCCAAAGAAAGCAGGTGTTGACAGGTGTGAAAATTACTGAACTATCAGATTAATAAGTCATAGCTGCAAAATACTAACATGAATTATTTACAGACGAATGGAAAACCTGGTAGAAGCCGACCTCAGGGAAGATCAGTTTGGATTCCGTAGAAATGTTGGAACATGCGAGGCAATACTGACCCTAGGACTTATCTTAGAAGATAGATTAAGGAAAGGCAAACCTACATTCTCGCATTTGTAGACTTACAGAAAGCTTTTGCCAATGCCGACTGGAATACTCTCTTTCAAATTCTGAAGGTGGCAGGGGTCAAATACAAGAAGCAAAAGTCTATTTACAATTTGTACAGCAACCAGATGGAAGTTATAAGAGTTGAGGGGTACGAATGGGAAGTAGTGGTCGGAAAGGAGTGAGACAGGGTTGTAGCCTATCCCCGGTGTTATTCAATCTCTATATTGAGCAAGCAGTAAAGGAAGTAAAAGAAAAATTTGGAGTAGGAATTAATATCCATGGAGAAGAAATAAAAACTTTGAGGTTTGCTGATGACATTAAGAAAGGTGTAAGATGAATGTCTACAAAAGCAAACCAAGGATAATGGAATGTATTTGAATTAAATCAGCTGATGCTCAGGGGATTAGATTAGGAAATGAGACACTTAAAGTAGTAGAGGAGCAAAATAACTGACGATGGTCGAGGTAAAGAGGATATAAAATGTAGACTGGCAATGGCGAGGAAAGCATTTGTGAAGAAGACAAATTTGTTAACATTGAGTATCAATTTAAGTGAGAGGAAGTCCTTTCTGAAAATTATTGTATGGAGTGTAGCCATTTATGGAAGTGAAACATGGACAATAAATAGTTTACGCAAGAAGAGAATAGAAGCTTTCGACATGTGGTGCTACAGAAGAATGCTGAAGATTAGATGGGTAGATCACGTAACAAATGAGGAGGTACTGGATTGAATTGGGGAGAAGAGGAATTTGTGGCACAACAAGACTAGAAGAAGGAATCGGTTGGTAGTACATGTTCTGAGGCACCAAGGGATCATTTAGTACTGGAGGGCAGTGTGGATGGCAAAAATCGTAGAGGGAGACCAAGAGATGTATACATTAAGCAGGTTCAGAAGGATGTAGGTTGTAGTAGTTACTTGGAGATGAAGGAGCTTGCACAGGAGATTAGCATGGAGAGCTGCATCAAACCAGTCCCTGGACTGAAGGCCACAACAACAATTACATTATTTGGTGTAAGGATATTGTTTAAACTATTTCTAACTGTCATTCGAAACATGCATCACCCATGCTATTAGTAACTACAATGTGAGCATTTTATGGTTTTGGAATATAGATATATACAATACTCTAGCAGCCACAGAGTGTTACAGATGCATTTGAAGACCTGGGTTGCCAAGGTGAAGCTGTGTTGGGTATACTAGCTGCACTCATGTGTCTGCTATAAATTATGCGAGAAGCATGAACAACATCAATACTGATTGAAAAAGAGAGTGTATTCATTTCAAGATCATCAAGGGGTCAATGACAAATATCACTAAAAAATTCAAGTTGTTAATTCTAGATTGCTACTGTCAACGACAGGGTCTTAGCAGAAGTATATAAACACAAACCACTCCACACAATCCTGTTGGGGGAACCTCCACAACTGAGCATTATACCAGAGGTTGAAAATACAGCTTCAGTTGTGAAGTTCTTTTATTATCAATGACCAGTTTTGGGCTCTTGTAAGCCCATCTTCAAGTGTCGAACTTGGTGCTGTGGCCCTTGAGTGCCACAGTGGCCATCCACCGCGACACTCGGGAGCCACAGCACCAAGTTCGACACCCGAAGATGGGCTTATGAGAGCCCAAAACTGGTCGTGTGATAATAAAAGAGGTTTACAACTGAAGCGGTATTTTCAGCCTCTAACAAACCACTCATTTAGAAAATGTTTTGAATAATGAAATAGATAGTTTAACTACAGCAACCACTAATCATTACCTTTTCTGCTCATTAACATGCATGTCCAGGTTCAAGTCCCAGCCCAGCACACAGCTTTAATTTTTCAGAAACTTTCAAACCAGTGCACATTCCACTGCAGAGTGAAAACTCATTCTGGACCCACATTAGTAATTTTAAACAGAGCTATAACTACTGCTGCTACATTGTGTCACAGTGTTTATTTAATAGTATTTGTTCAAAGTCAAATTTTAATTATATTATTGTCATAGTAACTATTTTACTTGTGCGTATATTATAAAATGTGTGAGCTGGTGTGACTTTGAGAGTGAATATGTCATTTAATTTTGGCTTAGAAGTCTATGAATAAATTCAGTGTGGATAGAGCATTCAATCAATGTTGTTGTGACCCATACAGGAGCTAATTAGAATAATATGGCTGTTGTGAATGAATATTGTTGACAAATGTTAAATTCAGAGACTTCTATATAGATTTTTATAGGGTTCTTGTAATACTATCTATTTATGCTGCAACAGATCTTGGCCACCTCAATCAGATTATTGCTTAGTCACATCTTAGGGTGAACATTATCATGTGATGAATACTTCAACATTTCTCTCTACTGTAGTATCTACGAATGATACATGTTGAGAAATAAAGACAACTCATAGAAAGATGCACATATTACAAATCACATAGAGAGTTAAAAAGTTGTGACTCTGGTTTTGAGCATTAAAGAGCAGTTCCATCACATTGCAGTCCAATAAGAAGTTAAATAATATATGTAAAATGTTTGCTGACCCTGAGACCAAGTTGCAGGGCCAGAATTCCAACCCTAGCTTCCAGTTCTGGTTCATTGGCTGCTTGGCGCAAAATAAAAGCTGCACGACCATGTTGCATGTGACCCAAACATACCCATGCGACATCAAGGCGCCGAGTTTTCACACACATACGAGCGAGGCTGCTCCACACAGCTTCACTGCAATAAGAAATTTGATTTAGTAACTGATATTTTATAAGCAATAAATAGTGTTTGAAAGAACAGACTTATGCTTAAGAGGTATCTCTTCTTCAATATAACCCAAACATATTGTACACTGTAGGTGTGCTGTAGTCTTTTCTTATACCACTGTCAACTTTTCAATCAGTCACATTAAAATACACGGCATTCATAAAGTCCGGGAACACTTTCAATTATTTATTGCACAAGAACCAAACATTGTACAGATACCATACATATCTCATTTTGAAGAGAAACCCTGAAAGGCTTTTTCATGTATACCGCCACAGCATAGTTTGGTAATTTGCTGGTAGTCAGCACTAGTCGCAAACATGGCGAGTTGAGGTGCAGAGCCGAGCTTTCTGTGTGTTGGAGTTTGACAAAAACAAGTGTACTACAGCTGTTCAACGGATGTTTAGAACCAAGTACGGTAAGAAGCCACCAACAAGGAAGGCCATTTATCACTGGCACAACAAATTCACTACAATGGGTTGCTTGTGCCTGGCAAAGAGAAGTGGACGTCCCAGTGTGAGTGAAGTGAATGTGGAGCACGTACGAGAGACATTCATAAGGAGTCAAAGGAAATCGGTGCATTATGTATCCCGTGAACTCAAAATGGCTCAAATGACAGTACAAAAGCTGTCTATGAAACCATTCAAATTGGAGTTAGTGCAGAAGCTCAATGACGAGGACAAAGACAAGCGTTTTGAGTATCATTCACAGTTGCAACAATTGAATGAGGATGGGCATGGCATCAGTGATCGCTTAATTTTTAGTGGCGAAACCACTTTTCACACTAATGGGAAAGTGAATGGGCATGATTGTCGAATCTGGGGTACAAAGCAGCCAGTGCATTGTCATGCCAAAAACCGTACGGGTCATTCTTCTTCACCGACAGACTGTTACTGGATATTCCTACTTGGACATGTTGCAGCAAAGGCTGATGCCTCAAATGCAATTGGACTCTCCGTTCATCTTTCGGCGGATGGAGCTCCATCCCATTTTCATCGTGAAGTTTGTGGGTACCTGAAAATGGAGCTGCCGCAACGATTGATCGGCCATGCTACAGAAGGAGACAACTGTCTCATGAAATGGCCTCCCCGATCACCAGATCTTACTCCGTGTGACTTTTTTCTGTGGGGACATGTTAAAGATCTGGTGTATGTACTGCCTCTACCATGTGATGTAGCAGAGCTTCGAGAGAGAATACAGGAAGCTACTGCCACAGTCGATGAAGCCATCTGGGACGGGTATGGCAAGAATTCTATTATCGTATTGACATCTGCCGCGTCACTCATCGTTCGCATATCGAATGTTTTTAAAAAAAAAACCTTCAGAGTTTCTCTTCAAAATGCAATATGTATGACATCTGTACAAAGTTTAGTTCTTATGCAATAAATAATTGAAAGTGTTCCCAAACTTTATGTACACCCTGTATTTCATTTGTTTTGCTTCAATGTGTGACTCACTTAGACCAATGTAAATGTATCTTAGCATACTGAGTGAAATTCGGAAGCAGCAGATTCATCACACATTGTAATGTAGTGTAGCATGTGAAATTAGTACAACAATTTCTTGTACTCTTTTTGAATGGACTGATTAGATTGTGAATGGAAAAAAAGCTGACAATAGTGGGTGATTGGCTGATACGCAAAATTGATAATATTTGGATGTATCCAACATGATTCATGTCACACTATAACCAGACCATATTTTTATGAAACAATGGAGTTGTTACAGATAAGCTACCAGATTGGCCTCATGTTATTTGAATGAAGAATTGAGGCATAGCTCACTACTGTGCAAGAATCCAGTACACCTGTGAGGTTAGTGACCCAGATTATGTCTTTCATGTCCTCAGAAATTTACACTCTTCCCCATAAACATGCACTGAACTTGATGGACACCAAGCTAAGTAAATCTTTCAGATGCACTGTAGGTAGTTAGACTAACTTTGTACTTGATCCACATTACTGTTCATTTAACATTAGAAAAATTAGAGCTATTTCTCTTTTTTCACAGCTGGATGAAGTCCACAATCAAGTGCACTTTCAACAACATTACTGCTACCATCAGTTTCATGGTGTAGAACAAAGTGTACAATTTTTGGTATTTATTATGTAACAATACTCTGTACATTTTAATTATTCATTTGAAATTGAAACCTATCTTAGATGATGTCTTAAAGTTTTGGAGTTTGTGTCATACAAAAACTAATGTGTAAGTATCTTTTAGTTCTGCCCGTCCACAACTTAACATGTCTCTTTACAGCAAGTAGCAAAAGATATGTTGGCAGAGTGAACACCTAAATTAGATTAGATTAGGTTCAGTTTTTGTTCCACAGATCCAAAAATGAGGTGATTCTTGTGGGTGTAGAACATGTCAGGAGGTATAGAGCTCATTTTATTACTTCTCTTCAAATTACATTAATCATGGAATGGAAACACACAGCAACAGAACGTACCAGCGTGACTTCAAACACTTTGTTACAGAAAATGTTCAAAATGTCCTCCGTTAGCGAGGATACATGGATCCACCCTCCGTCTCATGGAATCCCTGATGCGCTGATGCAACCCTGGAGAATGGCGCATTGTATCACAGCCGTCCACAATAAGAGCACAAAGAGTCTAAACATTTGGTACAAGGGTTGCATAGACAAGAGCTTTCAAATGCCCCCAAAAATGAAAGTCAAGAGGGTTGAGGTCAGGAGAGCGTGGAGGCCATGGAATTGGTCCGCCTCTACCAATCCATCAGTCACCGAATCTGTTGTTGAGAAGCATATGAACACTTCGACTGAAATGTGCAGGTGCTCCATCGTGCATGAACCACATGTTGTGTCGTACTTGTAAAGGCACATGTTCTAG
This sequence comes from Schistocerca serialis cubense, assembly GCF_023864345.2. Taxonomy (NCBI): domain Eukaryota; kingdom Metazoa; phylum Arthropoda; class Insecta; order Orthoptera; family Acrididae; genus Schistocerca; species Schistocerca serialis. The sequence continues at coordinate 480,274,734 of NC_064639.1, read as the reverse complement.
CAGCACAGGTAGAGTATCCCGTATGAAATCATGATAATGTGCTCCATTGAGCGTAGGTGGAAGAACATGGGGCCCAATCAAGACCTCACCAACAATGCCTGCCCAAACGTTCACAGAAAATCTGTGTAGATGACGTGATTGCACAATTGTGTGCGGATGAACCATTCACAGAAGTGTACCCGTGGAGGCCAATCAGCTGCTGATAGTGCCTACACACGCTGTACATAGTACGGAAACAACTGGTTCTCCCATAGCACTCTCCATACAGTGACATGGTCAACGTTACCTTGTACAGCAGCAACTTATCTGACGCTGACATTAGGGTTATCGTCAACTGCATGAAGAATTGCCTTGTCCATTGCAGGTGTCCTCGTCGTTCTAGGTCTTCCCCAGTCACGAGTCATAGGCTGGAATGTTCCATGCTCCCTAAGACGCTGATCAACTGCTTCGAACGTCTTCCTGTCGAGACACCTTCGTTCTGGAAATCTGTCTCGATACAAACGTACCGCGTCACGGCTATTGCCCTGTGCTAATCCATACATCAAATGGGCATCTGCCAACTCCGCATTTGTAAACATTGCACTGACTGCAAAACCACGTTCCTGATGAACACTAACCTGTTGATGCTACATACTGATGTGCTTGATGCTAGTACTGTAGAGCAATGAGTCGCATGTCAACACAAACACCGAAGTCAACATTACCTTCCTTCAATTGGGCCAAATGGCGGTGAATCGAGGAAGTTCAGTACATACTGACGAAACTAAAATGAGCTCTAACATGGAAATTAAGTGTTTCCGGACACATGTCCACATAACATCTTTTCTTTATTTGTGTGTGAGGAATGTTTCCTGAAAGTTTGGCCATACCTTTTTGTAACACCCTGTATATGCGAACACCGCACAAAATATTTTTGTAAATATTATCACTTGACAATGAGAAAAAATTCTTAAAACTCATGGTGCTAAGCATGAGAAACTATGTAACTGGTGCAGTGTTTTATTGTTTAAATAATGAATGACAGCTGCATGCTTTCCAGAAACATCGACTACGATGTATGAAACTGAGTCAATCATTTCTACTTCCCAGACAATTATCAGTTTAGGTTACATCAGGGATTTTTTTTTTTGGGTAATTAACCTTTATTAGATAATAAACAAGTATGTGACAAGTGTTTTGATGTCTATTATGTACATATACCTTAAATAAAGCTTGAAAATGCTAGGGGGTATCCTATACATAACTTTTACAGCTAAAAACATTATTTCCCACATTTTATGCCATTTTTCTGAAGTCCCTTGAAAAATGTAAAAGTGGGGTTTCAGTGTATACTGGATCTACGGGAACAAACAGACATGACTTGTTAGAGAATGTCCACATAGAAACTGGTATCAGTGACAAGGATGCAGTTGTGGCAACAATGATTACCAAAGAAAAACTAATACAAGCAGAAAGATATATATGTTCAGTAAACTAGATTAAAAAAACACCCTGTATATGTCTGATTCTGACTGTTATGTGCATTCGGATGGATACGTGTGTGTGTGTGCGAGTGTATACCTGTCCCCCCCCCCCCCCCCCCACGCCCCCCACCCCCCACCCCCAAGGTAAGTCTTTCCGATCCCGGGATTGGAATGACTCCTTACCCTCTCCCTTAAAACCCACATCCTTTCATCTTTCCCTCTCCATCCCTCTTTCCTGATGAAGAAAACGTGAGTTGCGAAAGCTTGAAATTTGTGTGTGTGTTTGTGTTTGTTATTGTTATTGTTTCTATCAACGAATTTTTCCCACGTCGAATGTTTCCCTCTATATATACAAAGATTCCATGACTTACCAAACGGGAAAGCGCTGGTAGATAGGCACAATAAAAAAACACACACACAAAATTTCAAGCTTTCGCAACCCATGGTTGCTTCGTCAGGAAAGAGGGAAGGAGAGGGAATGATGAAAGGATGTAAGTTTTAAGGGAGAGGGTAAGGAGTCATTCTAATCCCGGGAGCGGAAAGACTTACCTTAGGGGGAAAAAAGGACAGGTATACACTCGCACACACACACACACACACACACACACACACACATATCCATCCGCACATACACAGACACAAGCAGACATTTTCTGATGAGGCAACAGTTTGTTGCGAAAGCTCGAATTTCGTGTGTATGTTTGTGTTTGTTTGTGTGTCTATCGACCTGCCAGCACTTTCGTTCGGTAAGTCGCATCATCTGTGTTTTTAGATATATTAAATATGTAATATATATTAAATATGTCTGCTTGTGTCTGTATATGTGTGGATGGATATGTGTGTGTGTGCGAGTGTATACCTGTCCTTTTTTCCCCCTAAGGTAAGTCTTTCCGCTCCCGGGATTGGAATGACTCCTTACCCTCTCCCTTAAAACCCACATCCTTTCATCTTTTCCTCTCCTTCCCTCTTTCCTGACGAAGCAACCGTGGGTTGTGAAAGCTTGAAATGTTGTGTGTGTGTTAGTGTGTTTTTTTATTGTGCCTATCTACCAGCGCTTTCCCGTTTGGTAAGTCATGGAATCTTTGTTTTTAATATATTTTTCCCATGTGGAATGTTTCTTTCTATTTTATTTATATCATTAATTTGAACCCAACAATTACGTTTGTTATTGTCACTGTTGCATTTCGAAATCTTTGCCTCTGTATATGTCTGCTTGTGTCTGTATATATATGTGTGTGTGTGTGTGTGTGTGTGTGTGTGTGTGTGTGTGTGTGTGTGTGTATACCCGTCCTTTTTTCCCCCTAAGGTAAGTCTTTCTGCTCCCGGGATTGGAATGACTCCTTACCCTCTCCCTTAAAACCCAAATCCTTTCATCTTTCCCTCTCCTTCCCTCTTTCCTGACGAAGCAACTGTTGGTTGCGAAAGCTAGTATTTTGTGTGTGTGTTTTGAATATAATACTCACTTCCCTGATCATCTGCCAGGAAATTGTGAAGATATGTCTTTCATCCAGAAATGAAAACATATAAAAATACATAACAGTGAAAGAAAGTTTAGCTATATCAAATACAATCACTGACTTTACAATAAGGCTGAGCTAGATCAGGCTAGGGAAGCTCTGGACAGGTTAAGGAGGGAGAAGGGCAAAGAGAGGTGGGAAGTGGCAACAGGTAGCAGAAGGAACAGGCCTAGAACTAAGTCTGACAGTTTTGTGGTGAATGTCAAAAATAAGTTTGACCTGTTGCTTCAGTTAGAAACTGATGAGCCTCAAGCAGAGGTAGGTGTAGACAGGACACAACAAACTTTCAATAGGAAATTGAAAAAGAATGTAGGAAAGTCATCGAAAAGGAAGAAAGTTTTGTTGTTAGGCAGTTCTCATGCCAAAGGTGTAGGCCAACTTCTGCAGGAGGAATTAGGACCAGAATACCAGGTCACAAATTTTTTCAAACCAAGTGCTAGTCTGGATCAGGTGACAGAGGATTTAGGTTCACTCTGTAAAGGATTTACCAGGGAAGACACCGTGGTTATTGTGGGAGGGCCAGGGAACAGCATTGACAGAGATCCTGGGTACAGTATAGAGTGTGACCTGGTAAAGATTGCGTCGGCATCGAGACACACCAATGTTGAATTTGTATCTGTCCTGAGACGCCATGACCGGCCTCATTTGAACTCTTCTGTTGGGAGAGTTAATTTGGAGTTGGAACAGCTGCTTGGGTTGGGTGCGGGGGCTCATATTGGTGTGGTTCCTGTTGATTATCTCAGTAGGTGGGACTATACCAGGCACGGCCTACATCTCAACAGGAAAGGGAAGGGGAAACTGGCTCGGGTAATAGCAGGAAATTTAAGGGGGGGAGGCACTGCCATGAATGGTAAAATACCAGTGGTTACAGGTGTTGGAGCAGCACCTTTTTTAGGATAGGTAAGACAGAAAGATGTCAGGTTCTACGAGAGGTCAGGATTGAAACAAATCTTCAGTTTAGGAAAGAAATTAAACAGCACAATTCTAGCACATTTGATCATCAATCACAGCTATCAATTATAAATTTTGACCAATCACCAGAAATTATATCTCCACCAAGTTGTATCTCAGTCCTAGGTAATTGCATTGATGAATTAAAGTCACCCAACCCAGTTGACATAATCTGCCTCTCTGAATACCATGTGACCACTGGTATAGGAACTAGGCCTAAGCACAATGAGAAACTCAGACAGGAGAGTACTGCAAATGTTAGAATAAGGAAAGGTTCTCATAAAAGTGTAATTAAAAATAATGTAAGTATATTTCATCAAAATATTGGGAGTTTAAAGAATAAAGTAGATGAGCTTCTGGTTTGTTTAGAAGATTTAGAAGTTGAGAATGAAATAGATATACAATGCCTGTCTGAGCATCACATTGTTACTGATATGGACAAGGTAAATGTAAGTGGATATAAGCTCTCTGCACATGTAATGAGAGAAAATATGGAGAAAGGAGGAGTTGCCATATATGTCAAAAGTTATCATTGTGCAAAAAGTATAGAAACAAAAAGTTTTGTGTAGAGAAACATATAGAAGCATGTGCCTGTGAGCTTAAATTAAATAAAGGCACATTTATAATTGTAACTGTATATAGGTCCCCATCAGGAAATTTTCATCTATTTCTGAAAAATTTGGACTCCTTGTTGTGCTATCTGTCAGACAGGGGGAAGCAAATTATTATTTGTGGGGACTTCAATGTAGATTCTCTGAAAGAGGGTAATAGGAAAAATGACCTTGAAGTATTACTTGGTTCTTTCAATTTGACACCCGTTATTGATTTTCCTACTCGGGTGGTAAAGGATAGCAGCTCACTGATAGATAACTTCTTTATAGACCAAGATAAGTTTAACCAGATAAATGCTCAGCCTGTTGAGAATGGTCTTTCTGATCATGGTGCACAGCTAGTTACAATATATGACATAGCTCCATTCAGCAATACTAAACAGTCCTCCAAAGTAGTACGTTCAGTCAACGATTTAACAATTGAAAATTTCAGGGAAAGCCTACAGCAGTTAGACTGGGATGAGGTGTACCGTGAACCTGATGCCAATTTAAAATATAATTTATTTCATGACATTTTTGTAAATGCATTTGAAAACTGCTTCCCCAAGAAAATAGTTAAATATACTCGTAAGAAACCTTGTAACAAACCATGGCTTACTAAGGGTATAAAAATATCTTGTAACCGGAAAAGGGAAATGTATCTGACAGCAAGAAAGAGTAGTGACCCAGAAACTATCAAAAATTATAAAAACTACTGTGTTATATTAAGAAAAGTTATTAAAAAATCCAGGAGTATGTGTATCATGTCTGAAATCAGCAACTCTGATAATAAAATTAAAACAATTTGGAATATTATTAAAAGAGAAACAGGTCAACCAAGAGCAGAGGAAGACAGTATTACCATCAAATTGAATGAAAACTTTACGAACAAAAAGTCAGAAGCTGAAAATATTTTTAATAATCATTTTCTAAATGTTGTGGATATAGTAGGATCCAGGTGTTCATTAGAAGATGCTAGGCTGTTAACGGAAGAGGCCATACCTATGCAATTTGATACAATTGAAATCTCATCCACTTCTCCCTCTGAAATTAGGAAAATAATAAACTTGCTTAAAAGCAAAAACTCACATGGAATTGATGGCATTTCCAGCAAAATACTAAAAGCTTGTTCTCAACAGATAAGTAAGATTCTCAGCCACCTGTGTAATAGCTCTCTGGAACAGGGCATTTTCCCTGATAGACTGAAATATGCTATTGTTATACCTTTGCATAAAAAGGGGGATAGATCTGATGTCAACAATTACCGTCCAATCTCCCTTCTAACAGCTTTATCCAAAATTTTTGAGAAAGTAATGTATTCAAGAGTAGCTTCACTTATCTGTAAAAATGAAGTACTAACAAAATGTCAGTTTGGTTTCCAGAAAGGTTTTTCAACAGAAAATGCCATATATGCTTTCACCAGTCAAATTTTGAATGATCTGAATAACCGAACACCACCCATTGGGATTTTTTGTGATCTCTCAAAGGCTTTTGATTGTGTAAATCATGAAATTCTGCTAGACAAGCTCAAGTATTGTGGCATGAGTGGGACAGTGCACAAATGGTTTAATTCGTACCTAACTGGAAGAGTGCAGAAAGTTGAAATAAGTAGTTCTCGTAACATGCAAAGATCAGCACATTCCTCAAACTGGGGAACTATCAAGCATGGGGTTCCACAAGGGTCAGTCTTGGGTCCTTTGTTGTTCTTATTGTATATTAATGACTTGCCATTCTATATTCATGAAGAGGCAAAGTTAGTTCTCTTCGCTGATGATACAAGTATAGTAATCACACCTGAGAAACAAGAATTAACTGACGAAATTGTCAATACTGTCTTTCAGAAAATTACTAAGTGGTTCCTTGTAAACGGACTCTCACTGAATTTTGATAAGACACAGTACATACAGTCCGTACAGGGAATGGTATGACGCCATTAATAAATATAGACCTTAATCAGAAGCATATAGCTAAGGTAGAATATTCCAAATTTTTAGGTGTGTCCATTGATGAGAGATTAAATTGGAAGAAACACATTGACGATCTGCTGAAACATTTGAGTTCAGCTACTTATGCAATAAGGGTCATTGCAAATTTTGGTGATAAACATCTTAGTAAATTAGCTTACTACGCCTATTTTCACTCATTGCTTTCATATGGCATCATATTTTGGGGGAATTCATCACTGAGGAATAAAGTAATTATTGCACAAAAGCGTGTAATCAGAATAATAGCTGGAGTCCACCCAAGATCATCCTGCAGACATTTATTTAAGGATCTAGGGATATTCACAGTAGCTTCTCAGTATATATACTCTCTTATGAAATTTGTTATTAACAACCAAACCCAATTCAAAAGTAATAGCAGTGTGCATAACTACAATACTAGGAGAAAGGATGATCTTCACTATTCAAGATTAAATCTAACTTTGGCACAGAAAGGGGTGAATTATACTGGCACTAAAGTCTTTGGTCACTTACCAAATAGTATCAAAAGTCTGACAGATAACCAACAAGTATTTAAGAAGAAATTAAAAGAATTTCTGAATGACAACTCCTTCTACTCCATAGAGGAATTTTTAGATATAAATTAAGAAAAAAAAGAAAGAAAAAGAAAAATATTTAAAAAATAAAAAAAATAAAAATAAAAAATAAAGAAAAACAAAAAACACAAAAAAATAAAGTTGTTATATTAACTTAAGTATGTTGTTAAATTAACCTAATTATGTCATGTATTAGAAAATTCGACTCGTTCCACATCATTACGAAATATCGAATTCATGATCCATGGAACTAGTATTAATCTAATCTAAGAGTCATGGAAATAGTTGTTACTATAAATGTATCACACAAAAATACCTTATCATGACTGTTATGATCAAACGCAGTCAAAACTGAACTCTAACAGACATTTTTACTTGAGCTAGTCTAACAGTCCCTGTTAAGATATTCATCTATAGAACAGAAGGAGTAGCAAACAAAAAGTCTTTCAAACTCTGTTTAAACTATGCTTTATCTGAAAACAAGCTTTTAATGGTTGTTGGCAATTTATTGAAAATATGTTTCCTGAATACTGGACCCCTCATTGAAGCAAGGTAAGTGATTTTATGTCTTTAGGGGAAGATTGTTCTTATTCCTAGTATTGATACTATGTACGAGCTACTGGTTGGAAATAGAGACACATTATTTGGGAACAAATTTCATTAAGGAATAAAATACTGAGAAGCAGTGGTTAGAATACCCAGTTTCTTGCACAGGTTTCTACATGACGTTTTTGAATTTACAACACAAATGAGTCTTAATTACATGCTTCTGTTCTCTAAAAACTTTTGTTCAATTTAATGAGTTACCCAGAATATGATCCCATATGACATAACAGAATGAAAGTAAGCAGGGCATGCATTTTCTTTAATATATACATATACCACCTATATCTGACATAATTTGCATTGCAAACACAGACTTGTCCATGTGCTTCAGCAATTTGGTGGTTCACCCTTCCCAACTGAATTTATTAAAATAACAGTGCTTCTGAAAGTAACAGAATTTGCGTTTACAAACTAGAATGCATATTATTTTAATGATTTGCAAATAAGTCTTATGTCAGTGTTAACAGAGAGATTTTGTGTACTTGCTGTTTAATTTAATTATAATGATAATAATAACAACAAAATCATTAGAACATACAAAATAACAGTCAGACAAATACGTTCAAAATAGATCCAAAATTATTTATATAAACTCAAGTTCTGCTATTTTTTGACTTGTTCCTTCCACACAAGCTGAACTGATTCAGTTAAATAAAACTGAAGAAATTTCTCTCTTTAACAAGCAATAACAGACTAATGTTTAACTTCATCAGTCAGGCATGAAATGGTGTTTCCAACGTGGCAAGGCTGCTGCCATTAGAGAGCATTAATATGCTAAGTGGTTAATAGCAGTTAGGTACTGGTCTTATACAAAACAAATACATACCTCATAAAAAGAATTGAGTGATGTTAAATGTGTCTCCCTGAATATTGTACAGGATGGTGCAGAGAAATAAGCAAATTTGAAATGATAAGAAAAATTGAGGAAACTTACAATACTTTATCTGAAGCTGCAATAAGTGTTCTGAAAGAGAAGAAATTTCATCAGGCATTGCTTTTTAAAAATTACATAATTTAGGCACTGTCCATTTCATCATACATGTTTAGTAAGTTGATTCTGAAGGTTTTGCACAGTGCAGCACAATGTGTTGTCCAGGATGTTGGTGATGTTTTCTTCAATCTGAGTCTTCAGCTGGACAAGGTTTATTGTCTAGACCGGCACACAATGCTCTTCAAATATCCCCTAAGAAGCAGCCACAGACTGAGAAATCTGGATATTGAGGCATCCAAGAGATGTCAGCATTCCTTGAAATTATGTAATCCCCAAACAAACGTTTCACTGCACACTCAGAAATTTGGGCAGTGGTTCCAACAGAACTTATGTAGTTCAGAGAATGGAGTGTTACAGCCAAAAATGTCTCATCATGTTGACAAAACATTGATACCTCAACACTGACAGTGGAGCCTCCTTCATCTTCAAAGAAGAAATAAGCTATCACCTCACGACGTGACATGACACTGTACACCATACAAAAACTTTAGTGTTTTTTTTTTTTTTTTTTTTTTTTTTTTTTTTTAAGCAGATGTTGGTGGAGTGCAGCATGCTTTGTTCATGTCCAGTAATGACTGTTCTAATTATTCAAATATTCACTTAAATGAAAAACGACTTCATCTGACACCCAAAAATTTTCAGTGAAGTTAGGATACTCACTGATTTTAGCCAACAGGTTTTCACATATTGTGGGTGCAATATAGAATCATTATATTTCAGTTCTTGAACAATCTGAAGCTTGAAGAATGAAATTGAAGGCTATGAATTATTCTTTGTATGCTTCTGTTGTGTACATAGTTCCGCATAGTCAGCGCGTACACAACTTTCCCACTAGAGTGCGCCCCGCTAAGCACAACAGTGCAGGCGCAGCGCTCGTCTGTCTCCGTACTACGAGATGGCGCTGCCTTAGAGACGGACCAAATTCTGCTTTCGCCGATCCATGTATTAATATGTGACGCAGCCAATGAGCGTGCTGCTAACGCAGAACCTTTTCTCCTCGCGGACCACACTCGCGCAGTGATACCTGACCACGCGAGGTATTATAACGAGTGTACAGACCTCCGATTAGTCAGTCTGCATTTATCTGCACCTGTCTGTATCAGTCTACATTAGTCTGCACCAGTTTATAGTCAAGTTTCAGTCTGCGCCTAATAAGATTACCATATTCCTGTACATAGCCACGAAGATAAATGAATAGACACTTTGTCAAGTATCAGAGATACGTGAGAATAAGATTAACGTACCAAGACCAAAGGAACTTCAGATTGTCAATTGTAAACAGCATCCAGAATCAAGTTACGTAATGTCTATGCTTTTTATTATTTTAATAAATGTGTGTGAAAATTAATCAAGTTCTGTTTAAAGTTGGTCACCGACAATCTGCTACTCTAAGCGTGCAAGTGGCATTTCTATTGTCTGACCTAACGGCAGAAGATAAACACGCCACAATAAGACCACGAGACATATTGCTGACACTCGCCTACTTCGTTAGAGCGACAAGTCAAATAATCTCATGGTGTGTGTGCCGAGGGTCTTACAGTACGCACACCACAGCTTCAATGTTCAAGGTCCAATGAGGAGGCAGTTTTTCACACCAAATGATGAGGTCTCCTTACCACTTCAGCTGCAACAGAATCAGTGTTTGCTGTGGTATGTACAGACAATACATGCTGTCTAGACTGAATTAGTCTCTCCCAAGTTAAAAACCAATGTTCTGATCGTATGTGGAGAAGGAAATTGACTGCATGGATGGATATCATAGTGACACAAAAACAATCTTTGTGTGGTGGTCTCACAGTCTCCATGTCGGTATTATGCACTCATGGTGATTGCATACTCCATGGGAACTAAATGTCCATTACTACTCAACAATCTGGCATTTTAAAGCCTTAATTGAACATCTACAGAGCCGCCAATGTCAGCTTCAAAGTTTCCTGTTTCTCTGTGCCACCCTGTACATTTTCCAACTTAGTTCCTACCACTGAATATACAATACACTTATTCGCTGAACACTATACTGTGTGTGTGTGTGTGTGTGTGTGTATGTGTGTGTGTGTGTGTGAATGAAAGAGAGAGAGAGAGAGAGAGAGAGAGTGAAGTGAATGTTGACATACTGATGTGATTCACAGAAACTGTTCCATTGCTGCAGGTTGGAATAGCAACATTTTACGGAAAAGATAGATTACTGTTTACCACAAAGATGACGTGTTAAGTCAGAGACAGGCACAATGAAAAGATACTTATACATTAGTTTTCAGCCACAGTTTTCACCAGATAAGGAAACACACACGCCATTTACTCACACAAGCAAGCACACCTCACAAACACAAGACCGCCATCTCAGGCAACTCACACCAGTAATATGAAAGTGACAGCTGCAATCTTAAGAAAAAATAAATCAGCTCTACCTCTCTCAAAAGACTGTCACTACAGCTATGTTACATCAACAGCACATCCCTGAGCTGAGTGGGAATATTTTCAAAAAATGAACTGTGGCTCTCAACATCAACACAGATGTAACTGACCTTCGAATGGCCCTAATAGCGCGGAAGGCCTCATCCATATTACCGGCACTCAACTGGTAACTAAAAGTAAGTATGGCATCACGAGTTGTCCTATCACAGTCACTCAGGCCTTCAAAATCACGCATCAGCAATGTATCAACTGGTTGCTGCTCCTACAACAGTGAGTAAAACGTAAACATTGTTAGAATTAACAGCATTCTATTCAAAAATTTCTTACACAATTTACGAAGTACACTATATGAGTAGCATGAGTAATACTTTGCAGAACATCTGGAAAGGGTTTACCACATAGTGTTACATGTGTACAGGTATAATAAAACATAAATTTGTGCCTGAATTAACAACAAAATACTTTTTTAACATTTTTGCACATTATATCCAGCTAACACTTTGCTACAAAGTGGTACATGTGGTGATTAAAGTACAAGTTGTGCAAGGGTACACAACGTACATAACTGTAGTTAGATAAATGTAATGGCACTTATTGGCAATTGGAAAGAAATACAGTAATTTCAGACTGCTACTGTTGTGGTCTTTAGCTCAAAGATTGGTTCGATACACATCTCCATGGTAGTATATCCTGCTCAAGCCTCTTCATTTCTGTACATCTACTGAAAACTACATCCATCTGAAACTGTTTATTATAGTAAAGCTTTGGTCTTCTTCTACAGTATTTACCCACCACCCCTTCCCCCTGCTTTTCCACACTTTCCTTCACTACCAAACTGATGATTCCTGGATGTCTCAGGATGTTTCTTATTAACCAATCCATTCTTTTACTCAAGTTGTGACATAAATTTCTCTTCTCTCAAATTCGATTCAGTATCTCATTAGATATCCAGTCTACACACCCAATAGACAGCATTCTCCTGTAGCACCACATTTCAAAAGTTTATATTCTCCTAGTCTCTGAAATGTTTATCATCAGTGTTTTGCTTCTGTATAATTCTACACCCTCAGACAAATACCTTCATAAAATACTTCCTAAAATATAAATTCATATTTGATGATTCAAAATTTCTTTTTTTCAGAAATGATCCTTTTTCTACAGTCAGTCTGCATTGGTTGAGGGAGGGGGGAGGGTGAGGGGAAATAAAAGAATGTTAAAAATATACTAAATGATTCTGAAGTGTAACTTCTACATAGTCTTCTGGTTATACAACAGCTCCATCACTAGGTAAAAACGGAAACCTGTGGCACTATCACCTGGCACTTTTTGCACCGTTCCAAGGCCTGCCTCTTTGTAGGAATAGAAATTCAATTATACAGGCTGGATAGAAACTTTTTAAAACTCTATGATGATTCTAAAAGTTGGTATATTTTCTGCAGATAGTGGTGACACAAGTGGGAAATTGCAATGTTAGTATGCTTGGTCTCCTGTACAAAATGACTTGCTGGTCACAATACAACTTAAACAAAAAGAATTTGCACAAACAAATTGGAGAGTCTCTGATGCATATCCTGACTAGTTACGCAGCCATATGTCTAATCCATAGACTCCTATCTTGCAGATTACAGTACTAGTGTCCTCTGTGCCATCATATTTCTTCCCACTCTTCAGCTCATGCATTATATGCCCTCATTATAAGTTTAGGAATGTGATTGGATGAACTGAAATCGGAGTTGCACAAGTGACTTGTGTCCTTTGCGAGGTGGTCCACTTACTCATTTAGTAGAATACCATTGATATACAAGGGGGGGGGGGGGGGGGGGATCAAATATAAACTGGATTTTTGTTCCTGAACATCAACAGTTGGTAGGACTGGCCCCGCACTTCTGCTATGCTTTGATGGGACTGACAGAAGTGACGAGAGCATGCTGTTAGATATTTCCTGCTGTTTCGTCAGTAACACTCACGATGTTTGAGCAACAGGTGCACCCCCTGTACCGCAACACATAATTACAAAATTTCTTACTCATGAAGGAATTACAGCGGCAGAAATCTGCCAAACATTGACTGCACAGTTCGGTGATAAAACATTATCAAGGATACATATGTTTGCTGGTATGAAAAGTTCAAGGAAGGACAAGAACATGTGGAAAATCAGCAACACAATCACCATCCTCAGACCATCACTACAGACAAAAACGTTCGTGCGGTTAAAGACAATGTTGACAACAATTGACAGGTGATAGTATCAGAAATTGCACAAAAAGTCAGAATCAATTATGGGAGCTGTCAAGCAAGCATCACAAACAACCTACAGTTCCGTAAAGTGTGTTCCAGATGGGTCCCTAAACTTTTGACTGAAAATCTGAAGTTGAGACGTTTGGAGACCTGTCAGAGGCTTACAGCAAGGTTTGCGGAAGAAGGTGATGCATTTTTCAGTCGGATCATCACCTGCGACAAAACATGGGTTCACCACTACACTCCAGAATCCAATGAAGCCAGTAAGGAATGGCGGAGGAAAGGGGAGGCAGTGCCATTGAAACCCAAGACTCGACTGTCAGTTTGTTTCAGCATATTTTTTCGATCAGCGAGGCATTTTGCTGATTGATTTTTTCCATGAGTGATGAACAATCAATGCTGCTTATTACTGTGAACTGATGAACAAGGCGAGAGTTGAATATTGCCACAAAAGACGAGACCAATCGATTTGACAGGTCATCCTCCTCCACGACAACGCGCGACCCCATACTGCAGCTCTAACTGTCTCCAAGTTACAGGAAATGCAATGGACAACACTTGATCATCCTCCTTACAGCCCGGACTTATCACACCCTGCGATTTTCATTTATTCGGACCACTTATGAAGCTCTAGGAGGGTGACGATCTGAAGACGACAAGAGTGTGGAAGACTTCGTGCACAACTGGCTGGTGACACGACTCAGTTCTCTTTATGACGAGGGCATCAAAAAGCTGCCCATATGCTGGGACAAATGCATTTCCAAAGCAAGAGACTATGTGGAAAAATAAATTACGATTGCCTTGAGTTTTTAAATAAATGAATTTAAGTAAAATATAAAATCCCGTTTATATTTGACCTGCCCTCGTATTACATGACTGTGGCTCAATCATTTAACCCACTATGTACGTAAGTTGAACATTATTATCTCTCTGCATTATTGGAGTGCTGAGATCTGATGGTGCTATTAACATCTTTGTCTACCCTTGTTAATCAAGTGAGGTGGCACAGTGGTCAGCACGGTGGACTCGCATTCGGGAGGATGACGCTTTAAATCTGTGTCCAGCAATTGAAATTGAAGTTTCCCATAATTTCCCTGAATCACTCCAGGTTCCTTTGAAAAAGCATGGCCAACTTCCTTCACCAACCTTGAAAAATTCCAAGCTTGTGTTCCATCTCTAATGAACTCAATGTTGACACAATGTTAAACCCCAATCTTCCTCCTATCCTGGCCCTCATGACTTGTGAGTCCCTCTCATCCTAGGGATCTTCCCCAAGATACCCCCTCTCTTTCTCAAGCATGGAACTAACAGTTCTCAAAGCTATAGTAGTATTGTAACTTACACTTTTATATGTGTCTACTGGCAGCACTAAAATTTTGGCCACACCAGCCTGTCAAGGGCAATGTGGGCCAGACACCTGTGTAATTTTGTACTTGGGCACCACAATAATTGTGGCATAATGTTCTGCAATGCAATAGTCTACCATAGTGATGGCTAGATTGCTACATGTTGCAACATAAAACAATGTTTCTGCAGCCAACTCTGTGATGGGAGCCTAGCTCTTGTCATAGCATCCCCGGCTTGCGCAAGTACTTCCAGATTAGCCATTAGCAGCATTCCATTGGTGCCGTGAATTCGACCAGCACAATCTCCAAGACAGCCATCAGTTGAATGTGTGGCCTAGCAGATAAACCCTCATTGAGCAGCAGGTCTACAAGCCATCAGCTAGTCCTGCTGACTCTGGGCTTTGAACTGAATCTGTTAAGGCGAGGCAACCTTTTCGCTGTCATTGCCTGACACTTGAGCCAGTCTCTATGAGTCCTGGGTTCAACTCAGAGCATCTGTATGTTCTAGCCAGCCATCTTGGGGCTCACTAGTGTGTGCCGACCCCATTTTCTAACCACACTTGTTATGGAGCTGGCTCCTGACTTGCATCAGCAAAGATGTCATGGCTGTCAGCCACTGTTCTGCTGCCACAGAAGTCCATTGCCACAACATACTCCCTCGCTGTTTGCTGGCCATGGCTGGTTTGTGGCCTGCAGTCGTCATCCTTCTGATTAATAAACAATTTTGTTGTTGAGCAAGCACTCACTGTGGTACTGCAGATGTAATCCCATAACTACCTGTACATGTCACTTTGGAGGTAAAAGCGGCCATCTCGCAACACTCAACCACTATGTTTTCGTGTCAGTAGTGGGATTGGTGGAGGTGCTACTGTCAACACCAATGCCATCAATAGGGTACTAGCAGTATGTGTATCCTACAACTACTTGTGGCTTCCCTTTGACCATTATTTCTGAGTTTATGTCTGTCCTCTTCCCACTGTTATTGTTTTGATTATGTCAGGAATAGGGAATTGTTCAAAGCATGAACCAGTGAAACTGGTTATATGCTCACAGTGTAACGCATTGGGTCATATGGCTCAATGTACCTATTCACATGACTAGTATGATGGTTATGCCGACAAAGAGGGCATTACACCAGGCAACACAGAGACTGTGTGTAACTAAGGCATGAAAAACAATTGGTGTTGGGGAAGTTTGAATGAATGTTAATAGTGGGAAAATGGAGGCATAATTTATTGTAAAAAGTGTTGGCATGTGATTCAGGCATTTAGAAGTCCTCCGGGGATCTATACTAACTAACATGTGGTTTGACATCCACAGAGTGCCTGAGGCACATGCGGAGCTTTACTCTTCTTTTCCATTTCTGCATCACACTCTATATCTACATCTACATACATACTCTGCAAGCCACCATACGGTGCGTAGTGGAGGGTACCCTGAAACACTAATAGTCATTTCCTCTCCTGTTCCTGTTCCAGATACAGTGAGGGAAAAATGACTGTCTATATGCCTCAATACAAGCCCCCATTTCTCACATTTTATCTTTGTGCTCCTTACGCAAAATGTATGTTGGTGGGGTGGCAGTGTAATTGTTCTGCAGTCAGGTTCAAATGCCAGTGTTCCTCAAAAATAATGTCACCATCCCTCCAGGGATTCACATCTATGTCCTGAAACATTTCTGTAACACTTTCAAGTTGTTGGAACCTACTGTAACAAATCTAGCAGCTCGCTTCCAAACTGCTTCGATATCTTCTTTTAATCTGACCTGGTGCAGATCACAAACTCTTGAGCAGTACTCAAGAAAAGGCCATACTAGTATCCCATATGTGGTCTCCTTTACACATGTACCACACTTTCGTAAGATTGCCCCAATAAACTGAAATCGTCCATTTGCCTTCCCTACCACAATCCTCACATGCTCATTCCATTTCATATCACTCTGCATCGTTATGCCCAGATATTTAAAAGACGTGACTTGTCTGAACATTATGGGATCGTTTTTCCATATCCACATTAACTTACATACTCCTACATTTAGAGCCAGCTGTCATTCACTGCACCCTCTACAAATTTTGTCTAATAGTCTTGTATCATCATACACCACAGTATCATCAGCAAACACGTGCAGATTGCTGCTCACCCTGTCCACCAGTTCGTTTATGCATATAGAAAATCAAAGCGGTCCTATCACACTTCCCTGGAGCACTCCTCACAATACTCTTGTCTCTGATAAACACTCGCTGTCAAAGGTTTTATAACTTAAGAAGTCTTCGAGCCACTTACATATCTGGGAACCTACTTCATAAGCTTGTACCTTCATTAACAGTCTGCAGTGTGGTACCATGTCAAATGCTTTTCGGAAATGTAGAAATACGGAAACTGCATGTTGACCTACATCCATAGTTCACAGTGTACCTTGTGAGAGAAGGGCAAACTGGGTTTCACATGAGCGATACTTCTTAAAATCATACTGATACATGAAAATAAGATCTTTGGTTACTATGACATTTATTATATTCAACCTCAAAATACGTTCTACGATTCTGCAGCAAATCAATGTCAAGAATACTGGTCTGTAATTTTGTGGGTCTGTTTTTTTACCTCCTTACATACAGGAGTCACCTGCGTGTTTTTGCAGTCATCTGGAACTTTGCACTGATTGACAGATTCATGATAAATGCAAACTAAGTAAAGGGCCAATGCCATGGAGTACTCTTTGTAAAACCAAATTGAGATTCCGTCCGGACCTGGCGATTTATTTGTTTTCAACCTTTTCAGTTGTTTCTCTATGGCACGGTTGTTTATTACTATGTCACCAACAAGGGACTCTGTGATGGTCAAACAATGATATGTTTGTGTGATTCTCCTGCATGAACGAGTTCTTAAATGCAGAATTTAAAACTTCAGCTTTTGTTTCACTATCTTCAACTGCCACACCACACTGGTAATAAGTGACAGGGTGGAAGCTTTAGTCCTGCTTAGCAATTTTACATAGTACCAGTATCTTCACAGGTTCTTAGCCAGATCTTTTGCTAAGGTATGATGGTGGTAGTCGTATGTTTTGGGCATAGATTTTTTTACAGCTGCACAAATCTCTATTAACCTTTGCTTGTCATCATCTGCACTTTCTCTTTTGAACTGAGAGTGCAACAGCCTTTACTTTCTTAGCATTTTCCTAATTTCGTTGCTAAGCCACAGTGGGTCTTTTTCATCCTTAATCCACTTATTGGCCACATACTTGTCCAGAGCACAATAAACATTCTGTTTAAATTTTTAATTTTTTCGGAACATTGTTTCAGGAAACAATGATCTAATAGTATTATAATTTTTTTTAGTAAATACAGTTATGGTCACAAATAAGTTGTTACTTTTTATTTGCGGATGACCGGTTTCGATCCACTAGAGAGATTACCGTATCGTCAGATCTTCTTTGGAATCCCTGGCATGGAGAAAGCCCATCCACACTGGGACTGAGAACATTGTTTAAACTTTGCCCACAATTCCTCTATGTCCATCACACTGGAACTAAATGACTGCATTTCACTGTCTAAGTGAGATGCTAACAACTGCTTATCTGCTCTTTCTGGCAAAAGCACTCTCCTAGACTTCTTGACTAATTTATTAACTTTCATAACCAATCCATGTCTCTGTGCTGGTGCCATCAATATGGTCCAGTCTCTTTAAAGTTACAAGGTCAAAGATATTTCCTTCATGTGTGGGATTCAAACTAACTATTCAAGACAGTTTTTGGGAAACTTGTTCAAAAGTACTTCACAAGACTGACTGTCTGCACCCTCTGCAATGGATCCAAAGATATTCCAGTCTGTTTGGTAAGTTAAAGTTGCCTGCTACTAGTATTGCATGATCTGAGTTCCTATGGGCTACTGACTGCAGACTTTCTTTGAATGACTCTAAAACTGTCACAGCAGAATTGAGTGGTCAGTAAAAGATCCAACAATTAATTGGGTTTCACCTAACCTTTTATACACAATCAGATAACTCTACTGCCACAGTAAATTTTAACATCAATAGAGACAACATTTTTGTCAACTGCAATGAACACTCCCCATCCTATGGCATTTTATTTGTCCTTCTGATAAATGTTCTATGACTCCATGACTCGCTAAATATATCAGAGCTTCCTATTTCAGTTTTTAGCCAGCTCTCTGTCTCAAGATTACTATCTGCTTTCATCTGTAATTCTTTTCTCTGGTGAGGTAGTTGAAAGCCTTCATACAACATTATTGACTGGTGGGGGGGGGGGGGGGGGAGGGGGCAGTTTTGCAACAGTGTCTTATGTTTTGGATTTTTTTGTATTCTCATCACGCAACATTGAGTAAAAACAGCATAGCAGGGCACTGAGATACCACATGGATGTGAGATGATTCACTACCTTATTATAACCAAGGCGTAGGTATGCTGTTGGCAGTAAGGTAAGCAACTGAGCTTTTGCATATCACACACCTGAGTGGGGAAATCGTGGAAATCCAAGCAATGGACTGCTGGTGTGAATGTAGGACTCTGCTGCACAACTTTGCTTGCCAACAGAAGATGAACATAATAGAAATGGGTACAGCTATAGCTGAATCACGCACACATCTACAAGTCTTGCATAAGGCGTTTTCATACACAACTTTTAGTCAGTAAACTTGTACACTTTCTAACTGAATATGACATGAAGCTGAAACACTTACAACATTCTCCTGTATTTACAGGAGTGTCAAATCTAATACACTTTGGCTTGACTGATATTGTTTCAAACAATCTCACAAATAAAACAAGAAAGGAGATATCAGAATTGAATTTCATGTCATTTACTCTGGAAGAAGCAACTGATATGCATAAGTACTTGCACATCTCCTCAATACTTCACTATGTCCCAGCTTTTCGTCAAATCTATGAAAGGTTTTTGAAAGCCACAAACATGCAATGAATTATGATGGGTGTTATTGGTGTACAACAGAATAGATTGATAGATTGCAATTTTGTAGCATACAGCAATGTTTCTGCAGACACTTACATGTTGGAAGCCTAGCTCCTGTCTTAACGCTCCCAGCTGAAGTGAGTATGTACAAATACCCCCAGCTCACCCGTCAGTAGCATTCCATCAGCGCTGTGCATTCGACCAGTCTCCGCACCACTGTACATTTGAACAGTCTCTGCACCAATCATCAAACATGTAGTGTAGCAGCTACAATGTCATTGAGCAACATCATCAACTAGATGAAGCTACTTGTCTGCAAACTGTCAGCTAACCCTGATAGTTCTGGGCTTTGAACTGGATCTGCCAAGACAAAGCACTGATTGACATTGCAGCCAATCTCCCTGGATTTAACTAGGGGTGTCTACATATTTCAGTCAGCCACCTTGGACCATGCGGACAATACACTGAGCCCATCGTAACTTGCTGCAGAGCGCCTTCCAATTTGTGCCATGGAGGGTATCATTGCTGCCAGCACTGTTCTACTGTCACAGCATTCCATTACCACAGGATACTCACATGTTGTCGGCTAGCCAATGTGATTATAAAGAATGTTATCACTGAGTAAGCATTCTTGACTCCACACTTGCCATGGTTCCAGAGATTACATGTCACAATTCACCACACACCCCACACCCCACTTTGCAAGCAGAACTTGTGGCAGCTTAGCACTAATACAAGGTCTCTTCAAAAGATTCTACGACATGTTTAATGTGTAACTGACACAAGTTTTGTTGTTGTATGACTGTTAGTTATTGTTCAGTGCCTTGTTCAGTGCCGTATTGAGTAGAACTTTGGTCACACAGTTTGCGAATTTTGAGATGGCAGAGTTAGAGAATCAACGTGTCAGCATTAAATTTTGCATGAAACTCAAGAAAATCTTTACAGAGACATGCCAAATGATGCAAGAAGCCTACCATGATGAGTTCTTACATCATACTCGGTATTACAAATAGTTAACACGATTTAAAAATGGCCAGATGGAAGTTAAAGAACACCCTTGTTCAGGACACTCTGCGACGTCTACTGACTACACTGCTGTCATGTACATAAATGAAATTGTGTGTGCCAATCGAAGACCGACTGAGAGATTGCAGAAGAAAGTAACATTTCAGTTGGATCATGTGGGAAGAAAATGGCTTGACATGTGACAATTCGTGGCTCTTGCATCATGAGAAGGCACCCAGCCACTCATCCCTGTTGGTGCATGACTATTGCATAAAAAACTAAATTACTATGCTGCATCATCTTGCATACTCTTCAGACCTGGCCCCGAAGGAATTTTATTTCCAAAGTTGAAAACCGCATTGAAAGACAAAGATTTGCAATGATAGACAAGAGAAAAGAAAATTCACAAATAGTACTTTGTGTGATTCAGCAAGGAGTATACCAAGACTGCTTCCAGAAGTGGAAATGGTATTGGGAGCAGTGTATCAATGGTGGAGGATAGTATTTCAAAGGTAAGTGTAGAAAAATTTTGTAGACAATGTTCCGAGATTTTTTTAACAGATCACATAGTACACCACAGTCACTACGAAAGGAACTGGCCAGCAACTCTGTCTCATAATTTATTACTTTTCTGTATTGAATTCACTTCTGGTACAGCACAATTAACGAGACTGATATGAGCAAGGTTTCTAGTCCTAGAGGTCTGGGGAATTTCAGAGCTCGCATGATGACCGTATCTCCGCTACTGAGTATGAAGCAGCCCACAATTACCTGTAATAGAGAGTTCTGGAATTCTAATACTGCAAAGTGTATGTATTAGTATGTGGAACTTGTATGTTATCATACATAGGTGGAATATTAAAGTATTCCAGGTGGACACAGCCACAATGACAATCATAAATACTGCTTTAGAATCATACACCCGCCTTCATTTTCTGAAGCCAAAGGAGTAACCAACTGACTTCTACTCACTATTCCAAATATTGTTCAACAATTCTTTTGAGAGATTTTTCCAAATTTTGGATCACAGGAAAAACAGCCTGTAAGGTATAGTGTGACCAGACTCTAGTCACTGCTTCTGTACAGGCACAATGATTTGTGTGAGCAAGGGCACTGCAGATAACAGTTTTTGTTCTTGAGGATGAGGACTGAGAATTTCCCTAACAGGAAGAATTTGAGTTAAGTGCCATAACAAAAACCTTCAGGAGTAAATATGAAGAGGGCACTAAAATGCTATGCTATTTCTCACAGAAACTCAATATCAAGCAAAGACCTAACAGTGGATGTGGTCAGTATGTGTATCGGGCTTGCTCATTATTCATGACCATGGTAGCTGCTTGGGAGTAGGGCAGCAAGAATCTCTTGGCTTTGGCATGGGCACTCATGAACAAGGCAATTCATTAATTCTCGCTGTGGAACAGAAATTGGCGAAGGGTGGTAACGAATCCCTGCAATGGAAACTGCTCACATTATATGTACATGACTAATGAATTCATTATTTCGTCTTCATAATACTTGGGTCTTTGCATTTACTTGCTGTCTTGTAGAGAAACATTGAAGTGTCAGAAAATGGTCACATGATTCGCTTGCTGAGCACGTGCCCAAGAAGTAATACTTTTCTCTACTAAAATAAAATTCAGTTTATGAAGTCATTTAATCACTATTCAGTGGCAGAAATAATATTCTTTATGATATTTAAATGAAAACTACAATTAAAAATGGAAGATAAACAAGGCATAAAATAGGATCAGTCGTTCTGAAGCAAAAGAGGTTGAATGTAGAGTAACACAGTACATGGCAGCTATGTGTCCACAATGCAAATAAATTATCTGTAACACTAACTTCAGAATACAAAATTGTGTATTACATGTATATTACATGAATAAAGGCTACTTACACAGGTACTTTTCAGTTCATCTCATATGATATGACTGTCTTCATTAAACAATTTACTCATCTCTCTTGTTGATATGAATTAACAAAATGTCATTGACAAGACCTGGATCAACATGGCTGCACTTATCTGAAACAACTAAGTCTGGCTGGCTAAAATTTCTTTTGCTTGCAATGCTACTGGAGGGAATGCATGGGGTTTCTTTCGTAACTTTATTAAAAAGTTTGGGGAAGGCATAGGCATTGGCCTTCCAAGACAAAACATCCCTGAAGTAATCACCTGGGCCATCTGTCTTCAAATATCTCTCAAGTTCATCGTTACATTTCAGAGTTGACAAATGGGGTCTTCTTTCTCTACTAATTCACTACTAACTGTTCTTTGAAACACAGATGACAAACTGTAGCCATGTAAAGGGAGTGCTACAGTTCGTTAATGAATTTCTGTTTTAGTAAGGTTTCTGCCCATTATTTCAGCAATGCAAGTATTGCACTGCCGTTGTCACTTTGGCACTAATCTAGCAAACTAAACGCCCATGGCATTACAAAAGGCAGAATCAATTCTGTTTCACCCTTCAGATCATTTTTGGCTTGTTTAAAATGTTCCAGCAAACTGATTGTGCCCTCCATTATATCAGGCTGATATGGATATTCATTACCTGCTCATTTTTCTCAAACAGCAAATTCTCAATTTCATTTTTTGTGAATGACTTCAATCACGTAGACAATATTCCATCTAGTTTCTAAATCTTGATGTCACATTTTTTCTAATCTCGGCATCTAAATGGATCACTTCAAATGTCCCACAATTCTTCATACTGTCTGGATAGGTTTATAAATATCAGGTAATTCTTCACTAAGGAAATTTTCATCAAATGCATGCCTTAATGCTGTGTTTATACTGTGTACTACACATGGCAGTCCTTTATGATGTTCAAGAGCTTTCTTTACATTTGGCTCTTAATCCGTAAAAAATGTCACTCTGCTTAATTCTGGAGATATATTTATCTCAGAAAATTTTTCATATAGCTCTGTAAATATGTAACTCGTTTTTGAACATCTGAAAACTTTGTTGCAAAGAGCACATTGTTTCTCAGTTCAGATCTGTCCTCAGAGACTACAATTCACTGGATGTGACAGCAAGAGAATGTATTTTGCGATGATTCCCAGCTGTAGATTGCATGTCATAACACATTTGTTCTGGTCAACAGCTTTCTTTACTTAGGCGAGATCTCATTTCTCACTTGACTGGCAACATCATCTGTATGTTGAGAACTGTGCAGGTGGGAACCCTCCTTGCAATATATCCTATGTTCCTGTAACCCTTCTGGCCACAATCTCCGTTAGTCATTGTCCTTACCCATCTAGCCACTTACCTTCCCCCATTGCATCACTGCATAACCCTCTATTTCACCAATTCACCCACAGTCTTTTTACATCTCTCCTTTCCTGGACCCCCCCCCCCCCCCCCCTCCGTCTAACCTCCCGACTGCACATAGCTGCCTACTCTCTCTCCACGTTATCCCTGTATGCTCCCACAAGCAGTACTTTACTGTCACCTATCCCTGTCCTGCTATCCCTCTCCATGCCTGCTCCAGCGTCCTCTTTACCCCCAGCACCTGGTTGCTTCTCCAATCATGTGCTGCTGCTTCCAGTGTGTCTTCAGCAGCCAGAGACTGTGGTTAAAAGAGTGTGAGTTGCGTTTGTGTGTGTGTGTGTGTGTGTGTGTGTGTGTGTGGCAACTCAGCATCTCTGCTATATGGTGAGCAGCAACTATCCTTTTCATAATTTGTCATATTCTGTCATGGATGTTCCATTTTTAGATGTAATCAATGTACGACTTGTCACACAAACAGACCGGCCAGGTGAAAAACTTTCATGATTCCTTTCCTTATGGAGACAAACATTCCACAACTGCAATACAGTTCATAGAATATATTTAATGAAGGATCTCACTCAAGTTTTTCGATTTCAATGCTGTACACTTTACAATAAAACTACTGAACCCACAGTCTTCTGCTTTTGATTTGCTAAGTTTGTTTATTTGTTTGTAAATATGCTTTAAAGTGATTTGTGAGCAAGAATAAGGACACTTGTTGTCTGCTCTGCTTGTGCAAACGGGGCTTCTGCTCCCAATGTGGAATTATTGAGGAGAGTATTGGCATTATCACAGTTTACCAAACGTTCATTAAGATTTTTTTTAACTGGAACTATATGTCCTTGGATGCAATTATTCGTCTCTTTTAGTGGGATACCAGGCAGGTCTCATCTTACCGAGGTATTTGAAACTGAGTTTTCTATTTTAAGCTATAATATTACACTATCTGATACTCTATAATGTCACTTTCAAAATAGTTTCAGTACACAGTATGATTATGTTGTCAAGATATGCAATTGGCCTTGAGGATTTTTTGTAGACACAGTACTCTATCTTCATAGCAGAGTTGTAACCATGTCTGACGGCCAAGCGCAGGACCCAGGTTCGATTTCTTGTACTGCCAAGAACTGTTCCCTGATGAGAGGACTGGAACAGGGCACACATAGCCTCATGAGGCCACTTGAGAAGCTACTTGCTTAAAGTGAGTGCAAAACTGACACAAAAGCTACTAATGTAGCATCAAATTGAAATACTGGCAGCCACACAACATTTATTTCCACATTTTCTGCTGATATGAAGTCCTATAATTATAAAACTGGCTCATTCTATATTATAGTGAGAAGGCACAATTATAATCCACAGAACATACAAATAACTACCTATACAGTGGAATGCTGAGTCGCAGATAGGCACAACAAAAAGACTCCCACCTGTCTGTGCTTATCTGTGACTCAGCATCTCTGCTATATGATGAGCAGCAACTTTCATTCATATAACATTGTTGTATTCCATCCCGGCTTTTCCATTGTTTGAAATAACTAACTAAATATTTATTTACTGACAAAGCAGAAGTCTAATGACTCTAGAATCTTTATGCTGTTTACAGTTAGATCACTACTATTGTAATGTTTTCCATAAATATTAACTCGTCATACTTGTTATTGTATCAGTTTACCGCACACCGATTTCTGTGAGTGTGTAATGTACTACGTCATCTACTTCAAGTTATATATATGTAACCCTACCATGTGTGATAATCATCCTGCAGTAGCTGGCTAGCAGCCATAGGGAACACTCTCATGTGTTTCCAAGTCTTTCTTGCACTGTTCATTGCTGAATAAGTTATCGCAATTTTATCTTCCAATCTACTACTGTAGTTTCTTAAGTTCCTCTCTAAGAGATTATACATTGATATGGAGAAGAATAATATCATTTTTGATAGAGAGAGGTATTTTAAGTTCAGTGCATCTAAAACTTCCACTTTATTTTCACTGGCTGCACAGTTTCCAGACAGTCATTGTACGCTACCATGTGACAGTTTCACAGGTTATAGGCTCTGCAAATATACTGAAGCTAATGAGTGTGTGAAAAGTGAGATCTATATTGTTTGGGCAATTATGTGTATAACACCTGACACTGAGTTCTGTATACAGCTGATGAACAAGAGTCCATTAGGCACTTGCAGGACAGTTATGAACATGCAAATAAAATAGAAACCTCTCAGAATAATTAAAGTTTACTGATGTATGTACAAAGGTAAGTACCTCATTTTTTATTAAAATTTATGATGCTATGAAAGTAAAACACTTCTTTCAGTGCTGAACAGTTTGCAGGCAAAGGGATAAACAATGACATTACTCAATCAGTACAGAGATACATAAATGCAACATCTGACCTTACATTTCAAACTGTTGTTGAAGAATGCAAATTACTTACAATATCTATGGAAAAATCACACTCAGAAATACTTACTGACATACAATCATTCAGAACAATATTTATTTGCATGAAATGTAGATTTGGTTGTGTCAGCAATCCAATATTAGAGTGTCAATCAAAGCACTGCAGCTCAAGAACGATGTAACTTATACTGTTGACAGTAATGCAGATGTCATTGTGCTCTGTGCTCTTTTCCTGTATGTTACATAGGTTGGCAGTGTGTAATGAGGTATTTTGAGTGCAGAAAACGAAACCACTCCATATTCTTTGCTTATGTTTCCACTGATTCATGACAATGCGGTAAACCTGCCAAAGCTTCCTTGTTTTTCTAAATTTCCTTCGGAATGAAAGATATAGTGATATATTGAGCTATAACATTGCTCAAGGTCTAGTTTAGACTGGATAGTTATGATTTAATTATTGTTGGTAAAGTCAACAAACAGGATGTTCTGAGAAAAATCTCTGCTACATCTGCTAAATAATTCAAATAAAGATTTGTGTCGCATGGCACAGTTGTTATAGAATTACATGGCTAGTGCCTGTGGTCCTACTCCTCACCACCCTGCCATATATCCCAAGTGGCTGCCCTCTTCACCTGCTTGCTGCACAGCCTCTGACAAGCAGTCGAAAAAAAGTCTGACGTACACGTAAACAGACCAGATCATTTTCTTCCAAGTCTCCAATGACTGCACTGTGTCTTGGGGGGCAAGTCACACTAGAGGTATTGTGGCCAGCACTGGCACTATACTGCTGCCACCAGTCACATACCTCTAGGCACTGGTAGCTTATCCACCCATGACACAGCTATCAAGGTCACAGCTTAGGTGCTCTACGCCATTTGCACATAGGAACAGTTCCATGGCCACAGTCGACCGTTTGTGGCTCTTCACTACAGAGTTCTCCACACCAAGCACAGCTACAATTCATCGAAAATAATGGCGTGCTCATCTTGATGCGATTCCTCACCATGGTGCTCCCACTGCTGAGTGCATCAGACTTGCCTGACTGATGTTCGCCTGCTTCTGCATTCTAAGGAGCACACTACCTACTATGTCCGATTTGCTGGCCCTCATTGAGTGTCTCGTCTTCACCACACCACAGAACATCACCATCAACTTTGATTTCAAGCTAGCAACCTTGCGGGGATGTCAGCAACAACCAGTCCCAGGACATTACACTAGATGGTAATGGGCACTATGCTGGCATCAAGACATGAAGCCAAGAAATGTTTTGTTACCATAGAGAAACCAAAGACTATTGTTCTATTTGTTCATAGACTAAATAAACATGATTTGTTCTGGTTGCCTGGTTTCCATATCTTGTAATGTGCACCTTCACCAAACAGACACTTCATTAGTGATACAGGGTATCCTATGTCTCGTGCATTCTTTGATCGGTTACTCATGTATCAGAGGAGCTCTCAGTTGTTACAGCACACTTCCTCATGTTGCAGACTATGCGGCACCATGTCAAGGTTATTCGATGCAACACTGACCTTTCACTACAGCAGTTCATCCACCCAGCCACAGCCCCATCCCAAACATGGTTGCCACAACACCCGACATTCCGTGTTTTCAACTACACCTTGGAGCCATGGTCCACTTTCTTCAACCAGCTGTAATAGTCTCTTTTGGCCTCTACAATCCATAAGGACTCTCACACATGAGATCTTCTCCATGCCTACTCTGACACTTCAACCTATTGACTTCTACAGCATCTCAATCCTGGGGTGGACTTTTCTTCTGTCTCCTAAGCCTGCTTCCAGAATCAGCACACTGCTCATTATACTGCCAACAACAGTCCTCGTGCTCCTGTGCACCCTCCTCTTCTGGGGCTTCTTCTCTGTCCTCTCTGGACCCCTGACTGGACTGTTTGTTATTCCTTACTGGACCCTTCATGTTCTCCACTGCCCCAAACACCATAGTTCCAGGCTCATACCACCTGCTTCAGTGCCACTGCCCCAAACACCATTGCTCCAGGTTCATGCCACCTGCTTTGGTGCCTCTTGTTCTGGCACTTTCTGCTCCAGCGATACCAACTGTAAAGCCACCAACTGTGGCACCAATGGCTCTGGCATCATGGGCTCCAGAGCCAATGGCTTCAGCACAACCAGCTCCAGTGACACCAGATCTTACGCATACCAACTCACACTCCAGACACGGCTACCCGCATTCCTCTACATTCACCTGTGCTCTGCATGTGCACAACTGAGTTCAGTCCTCCTTAGTGTTCCAAATGCGGAGGCTTGTGCTCCAAACACACATCAGTGTGCACTCCCATGCACCGATGTGTATGCCCACACACCAGCATAAGCTCCTGTGCAATGTTGTGCACAAACATACATTCCTGTGCACCATTGCATACAAATAAGCTCCCGAGCACCATCGCTTCCCAACATACACTTCCGCCCACCATCACAATCCAAAAGGGTGTTTCCACTCATCACAGCCTCCCCCTCACCACTGTGCATCAACATGCCCTCCTTCATATCACCATGCACACATGTCCTGCCAGGGTTTTCATTTCCCTTGCATAACATCATCTCCTGTTGACTTCGCCTTCAAATGACATCTTATGTTCTGCTTTCCTAATTCTACAGATGACTCTTCAGTGCAAACATGACTTCCACAGGTCTTCGCCTTGTACCAATCTGGCCCATTTGCCCCCAGACCACCAGCAGCTTCTTCCAGCATTTTGGGGGCTGTCATCATGGAAGTTTTGTCACAAACCTGAGCTCTGGCTCTCCTGCTGCCTTCAATTGCCCAGCTGACCTTCCACAATGTTAACCCAGTGTGTCTTCCGCTGCTGCAGCCACCCACATGCTGCCTGCCTCCTTCCTTGCAGAGCCCACCTTTCTTTATGATGGCTTTGTCATATCTGTGGCGGGGTGTATAGTATTGCATAATTAGCACCTACGATCCTACTTCTCACCATGCAGCTTTGTGTCACAAGTGGCCCCCCTCTTTGCCTGCTTGCTACACTACTTCTGATGAGCACTGGAAATGGTCTGACATACACATAAAGAGACGAGATTGTTTTCCTTCAAGTGTCCAGTGACAGCCACGTGTTCAGCAGGGGTGGGGGGCACATATGTCCCGCTACAGGTGTCATTGCCTGGGCTGGCATTATATTGATGCCACCAATCACATACCTCCAAGTGCTGGTGCCTTATCCTTCCATGACCCAGTTATAAGGGTTGCGGTTCATCTGATATACACCATCTGTACAGCAGAGCAGCTCCATTGCCATATGCCGACCATTCCCTGTTCTTCAGTACAGAGCTCTCCATACCAAGTGCAGCTGCAACTCATTGGGAGGAACACTGTGGCTACCTTGCCGCATTTCCTCAGCATTGAGCTCTTATCGCTGAGCACACCTGATTCACATGACTGATGTTCACCTGCTTCTGCAGTCTAAGGAGTACATTGCTTGCAGCATCAAAATCACTGGCTCTCACTGTGTGCCTCCCCTGCAGGACACTGCAGAACATTACCACCAACTTCGACTACAAGCTCCCTACCTCATGTGGCATCAACTATAGTCAGACCAAAGACATTCTGTTAACAATAATGGACACTACACTGGCATCAAGCTATGCACCCAAGAAGTTTTGTTTTGTTATTTGTAACAAATCCAGAGACACTTTTCTATTTGTCCACTGACTAAATAAACTTCATTTTATCTGGCTACCTGGGGTTTCATATCTTGTAGTGGCACTTTCATGCCATGGGCACTTCAGTTATGATAAATATTTTCCTAACTTTTGGGATTATAGCCACAGTTTTCTTAATACAGTGCAACCTATGGCTACATTTGCAGCAGGACTTGTCATAGTTACTTATATGCACTGCTACTCTTGCTTTAGGTACTCACAAACAGCTGTTCACACATTCTTTTCCATTCCTCTAACACATCAATTTCCACTCCCATCTCCACATATCAGCCCTGCGACTTCTCAGTATGCAGCAGCAAAATCTCCGAAAATCCTCATGGAACTTCCGATATTATCTAGTGGATCTTTTACACACACATCAATAAAAAGTTTTGTATCACCTCGGTTACAAGAGTTCTGGAACCTGCACAGGATATTAGAATAGAGATCAACATATACATCATTTCTGCCCTTTTTATTCCTCATGAAAACCACACATTGCATGTTGTAGCACCATACAGTGAGACCTTCAGAGGTGGTGGTTCAGATTGCTGAACACACCAGTACCTCTAATACCCAGTAGCACATTGTCTTGCGTTGATGCATGCCTGTATTCATCGTGGCATACTATCCACAAGTTCATCAAGGCACTGTTGGTCCAGATTGTCCCATTCCTCAACAGTGATTCGGAGTAGAACCCTCAGAGTGGCTGGTGGGTCACGTCGTCCATAAACAGCCCTTTTCAATTTATCCCAGGCATGCGCAAAAGGGTTCATGTCTGGAGAACACACTGGCAAGTGATGCCGTTATCCTGAAGGAAGTCATTCACAAGATGCTCAGGATGGGGGCGTGAGCTGCCGTCCGTGAAGATGAATGCCTCGCCAATATGCTGCCGATCTGGTTGCACTATCGGTTGGAGGATGGCATTCATGTATTGTACAGCACCTTCCATGACAACCAGGCCCATATAACGCCACCCCAAAACAGCAGGGATACCTCCCCATCTTGCTGCCTAAGGCATTCAGCCTGACCCGGTTGCCTCCAAACACGTCTCCGATGATTGTCTAGTTGAAGGCATATGCGACACTCATCAGTGAAGAGAATGTGATGCTAATCCTGAGCGGTCCATTCGACATGTTGTTGGGCCCACCTGTACCATGCTGCGTGGGGTCATGGTTGCAACGGTGGACCTCACCATGGATGTCGGAAGGACATCAGGACTGAAGTTGTGCATCATACAGCCTGTTGTGAACAGTTTGAGTCGTAACATGACGTCCTGTGGCTGGATGAAAAGCATTATTCAACATGGTGGCATTCTGACAGGGTTCCTTCAAGCCATAATCTGTAGGTAGCAGTCATCCATTGCAGTAGTAGCCCTTAGGTGGCATGTCATCAACAGTTCTTGTCTCTCTGTATTTCTTCCATGTCCAAACAACATCGCTTTGGTTCACTCCGAGACACTTGGATACTTCCCTTGTTGAGAGCCTTTCCTGGCACGAAGTAACAACGCGAACATGATCAAACCATGGTACTGACCGTCTAGGCATGGTTGAATTACAGACAACACAAACCGTGTACCTCCTTCCTGGTGGAATGACTGGAACTGATTGGCTGTCGGACCCCCTCCATCTAATAGGCGCTGTTCATGCATGGTTGTTTACATCTTTAGGCAGGTTTAGTGACATCTCTGAACAGTCAAAAGGACTGTGTCTGTGATATGATATCCACAGTCAACGTCTATCTTCAGGAGTTCTGGGAACTAGGGTGATGCAAAACTTTTTTTGATGTGTGTATATATATCGTGAGAAGTAATGGTCCTATAACACACCACTGCCACATGGCTGAAGTTACTTTTATGTCTCAAAACTTCTCCCCATTCAGAATGAAATTATACATTGTGTTAGCTATAAACACTTCAACCCAATCACATAGTCGGTCTGATATTCCGTACACTTGTATTTTCTTCATAAGGTGGCAGTATGGAACTGTATCGAAAGCCTTCCGGGAGTCAAGGAATACAGCATCTACCTGAATGCCTGTATCTACTGCTTTCTGGGTCTCGTGGACAAACAGAGCGAGCTGAATTCCCATTGTTTCCAGAACCCATTTTGGTTCCT
Organism: Schistocerca serialis cubense; assembly: GCF_023864345.2. Classification (NCBI taxonomy): domain Eukaryota; kingdom Metazoa; phylum Arthropoda; class Insecta; order Orthoptera; family Acrididae; genus Schistocerca; species Schistocerca serialis. The sequence goes on along the minus strand of NC_064639.1, from coordinate 480,242,673 downwards.
ACAGAGATTTCCGATCCTTAGAAATGTCATAATATGAGAGCATAATATTCTATAGCACACTGAGTTAGTGATATAGGCCTATAGTTTGTGCATCTATTGGATGACCCTTCTCGAAAATGGGAATGACCGCTTTTTTTTTTTCAGTCATTAGGAATACTTCGCTTCTCTAGAAATGTTCAGTACACTGCTGCTAGACGAAGAGCAGTTCTTTCACATTCTCTGTGTATTCCTCTGTTGAGCAATTTCAGTTGCTTTACTATTTATTGGTCACTTATACATATATTGGTTGTTTTGTAATTTGTGTGACTGTGAAACACTTTTGGAAGAAGAAGTTTTGCGAAATGTCCTGGCTGATTAAAACTGTGTGCCAGACTGAGACTCAAACTGTTTGGAAGGCTGCAGATGATGTACTAGTGGAAGAAAAGCTGTGAGGACAGGACATGAGTCATGGGTAGCTCAGTTGGTAGAGCACTTGCCTGTGAAAGGTAAAGGTCCTGAGTTCGAGTCACAGTCTGGCACACAGTTTTAATCAGCCAAGAAATTTCACAAAACTTCTTCTTCCAAAAGTGTTTCACAGTCGCACAAATGACAAAATGACCAATACAGATATAAGTGACCAAGAGATAGAAAAGCAACTGAAATTGCACAACAGCGGAAGGGCTACTGGACCCGACGGGATACAATTTTGATTCTACACAGAGAATGCAAAAGAACTGCTCTTCTTCTAGCAGCAGAGTACTGAACATCTCTAGAGGAGTGAAGTGTTCCTAATGATTAAAAAAAAGCAAAAGTCATTCCCATTTTCAAGAAGGGTCATCGAATACACACAGAGCTATAGGCCTATATTACTGATGTCAGTGTGTTGTAGAATTTTGGAACATGTTTTATGCTGTCCTATTATGGCATTTCTAAGGACCAAAAGTCTCCTCTGTAGGAACCAAAATGGGTTTTGAAAACAATGATAGTGTGAAAACTCAGCTCGCTCTGTTCGTCCAAGATACCCAGAAAGCAGTAGATACAGGCATCCAGGTAGATACTGTGTTCCTTGACTCCTGGAAGGCTTTTTATAACAGTTCTGCATTGCCACCTAATGAGTAAAATACAACTGTATGGAATATCGGGCTGAATTGAAGAGTTTTTAGCTAACACACTACAGCATTTCATTCTGAATGGAGAGAAGTCTTGAGACATGAAAGTAACTTCAGGCACGGGGCATATCAGTGTTATAGGACCATTACTTCTCACTATATATATAAGTGATTAAGTGATAAGTGACCCACTAGATAACATCAGAATCTCCATGAGGGTTTTCACAGAATTCACTGTTGCGTACCGAGAAGCTGCAACACTACACAATCGTAGCAGAATGCAGGAAGACCTGCAGAGGTTTGATGTGTGGAACAAGGAGTGGCAATTCACCCTCAACATAAGCAAATATAATGTTGTGTGAATACACAATTACAAAGATCCTTTATTGTATTAATACACAATTGCAGAACAATCACTTGAAGAAATTGCTTCCATAAAATGTCCAGGAGTATGCACACACAGCAATTTGATGTGGAACAACCACATAAAATTAATGGCGGGTGAGGTAGATGCCAGACTGATATTCATTGGAAGAATTCTCAGGAAATTTAGTCCTTCATGTAGCTTACAAAACACTTGTTTGATCAGCACTTGAATATTGCTTGTCAGTACAGGGTCTGTGCCAGATAGGACTAACAGAGGAAACAGAGAAGATCCAAAGAAGAGCAGCATGTTTTGTTACAGGTTCATTTAGCAAGCGCAAAAGCATCATGGCGATCCACAGCCACCATCAGTGGCAGACACTGTAAGGGAGGCATTCTGCATCATGGTATAGTCTACTGTTGCAGTTTCAAGAGTGTACTTTCCTAGAAGACTCAAGTAATATATTGTTTCCCACAATGTATATCTCACAAAAAGATCATCAAGATAAAATTAGAGAGATTTGAGTCCACACAGGGTCTTACCAGCAATCATTCTTCCCACAAATCATATGTGACTGGAACAAGAAACGGAGGATGTGACACTGCTACACACCAAAGTACCCTGTGCTACACAGTGTAAGGTGACCTGTGGAGTGTAGATGTCAATGTACAAAAAGAGCAACAGCCGCTGTTCAAGTCAAGCACTGTATTATGAGAAGCTTATATTTGTCAGTGTGCTACATGTTATATTTTGTAAAAATGTCCTGCAATGTATTTTACAAAAACATTCTGCAGAGGAAAAAAAATTCTTATATGTAATACTAAATTCTCCTTTGAAAGTTATCTGCAAACATGAATCTGAAGAAGAAAGTTTGCAAAGGTTGAGTTTTTTTACCTAAAAAATATTTATTTGGGTACTACGAGGATACATTCTTCATTCCCAGTCCCATTACTTTGGACTACTGTAGCTGGATATGAACACAGACCTTGTAAGAAAGCACCAAGTGCTGTGCTTCTGATAGATAAAAACGACTGTCATGCTTCTAAACTTTATGTATGATCTGTCCAATTATGGTGTGCAAGAGTTGTCAAATTGCAGCACATCAATCATAATTTCACTTGAGTTCAGAAGTACATCACTTAGTTTGTACACAATAATGAGTGTGAAGTACAGTACATGATTGCATGTTCAGTTTATGTGGTTTTGTCCTCCTCTGTACTATATGTAACACATTTAATAAACCAAATTATGTGACAGCTAATCCATTGCATGGAAAGGGCACAGATTTCTGAAGGTTTGTTTAAAACTGGTTTAATAACTGATCCAACAGGCAATGGGTTCACTAAGCCTGGAGTCAAAGTTGGGAAGAGCACACCACAGAACTGCAGAAACGCCTTAACAAATCTGTATTTGCAATTCGAGTGTTAGCAGACATAGGCAACATAAAAATGAAAAACTTTGCATACTTTGCCTACTCTCATTCCATAATGTCATATGGTATAATATTTTGGGGTAACTCTTCAAGTCAAACAAAAGTTTTCAGAGTCCAAAAGCGTGTAATACGTATTATTTGTGGAGTAAATTCATAGACGTCCTGTAGAAACCTCTTCAAAGAACTGGGTATACTAACTACTGCCTCTCAGTATATTTACTCATTAATGAAATTTGTCCTAAATAATATATCTCTTTTTCCAACAAACAGCTCAGTTCATACATACAATACCAGGAACAAAAATGATCTGCACAAGGACTTAAAAGCACTTACTTTAGTTCAGAAAGGGGTCCACTACTCAGGAACACTCATCTTCAATAATTTGCCAGTAAACATAAAAAATTTAGTCACAAATAAAGATCAGTTTAAAAGGAGCCTGAAAGACTTACTAGTGGCCAACTCCTTCTACTCCATTGACGAATTTTTTAATAGAAACAAATGATGTATTGTATATATTTATACTATTAATATTGTTATTTCAGCTTTAAAAAAAAAAAAAATTGACATGTTCCACATCCACGAGGATCTCCTCAGCACGGATCTATGGAACGAAAACTAATCTAATCTAATCTAAAGATATAAGATTAGAACCAGACATAGTTGTAGATAGAAGTTCAAATAAAGTTCAAATTCAAACGGCTTTGTACTTGTCACTGAAATGCTTGAAGACAGATATATTGTTATGAAGTATGCTACTATGAATGTAAGGGTAACAAAGTAGAGGCCAATAAATGCTGAAAACATGTGAAAATTATAAGCCAGCTGTTTTACACTTTCATAAATTACTCTCCAAATGTATTGGTTTTACATCATTATATACCTTACCAAGATAACTGATTAATAAACTTACTATAAAGAAGACATGTTAAGTTGCAGACATGCACAATTAAAAGACACTTACTTAAAGCTTTCCGCCACAGGCTTCATCAGTAAAAGAGACACACCGTTCATACAAACAAGCAAGCACACCTCATGCACACATGACCGCCAACTCCACCATCTTGGGCCAGAGTACAACTATCATGTGGGATGCAAGCAGCGATCTAGAGGGGGTGGGGAAGGTGAAGGGATAGTAATGCACGGGTGGGGGAGGGGGGGAGGGGGGAGGGGGAGGGGGGAGGGGGAGGGGGAGGGGGAGAGAGAGAGAGAGAGAGAGAGAGAGAGAGAGAGAGAGAGAGATGAAAGCTTTCTGTTGGAGTGTGCAGCAACTAGAATGCCAACAGATGCACTGTCTGGAGGCTGTGAGGCAGGTCGAGATAATTTTGTGAGCAGAGAATGTATTGGAAGGATAACCTCCATATGTGCAGTTCATAAAAGCTGGTGGTGGAGGGAAGGATCCAGGTGGGTGAGACAGTGAAGTAGCCATTGAAATCAAAAGCGTTATGTTCAGCTGCATGTTGTGCCACAGGATGGTCTACTTTGTTCTTGAACACAGTTTCAACCTGATGGAGACCTGGTTGGTAGTCACACCAATATAAATAGTTGTGCAGTGATTGCAATAGAACTGGTAAATGACATGGCTGCTTTCACAGGTGACCCAGCCTCTGGTGGGGTTATCCAGGATTGGAATAGGAAGTGCTGGGTAGATTGATTGGGTAGGTTTTGGACCTGGGTCTTCCACAGGAATATGATCCTTGTGGCAAGGAGCTAGGATTGGGAGTGGCATAGGGATGGTCTGGGATGTTATGGAGGTTGGGTGGGTGATGGAACATCACTTTAGGAGGGGTGGAAAGTATCTTGGGTAGGATGTCCCTTATTCCACAGCATGATGATACATAATCGAAGCCCTTGTGAAGGATGTAGTTCAGTTGTACCAGTCCTGGATCGTACTGGGTGATGAAGGGGACAATCCTTTGTGCCTGGTTCTTGGGATGGTGGGAGCACTGGGGGTGTGAGGGGAAATGACATGGGAGATCTGTTTGCCGACTAGGTATGGTGGACAGTGCCTGTCTGTGAAGGCCTTGGTAAGACCCTCAGCATACTGAGCAAGGGAGGTTTTAGCACTGTGGATACGATGACTCCCAGGAGGTCAGATTGTATGGGAGGGATTTTTTGGTGTGAAAGGGAGAACAGCTGTCAAAATCAAAATGCAAGTTGTTGGTGGTTGGTGGGTTTAATGTGGACAGATGTGTGTCTGGAGCCATCAGAGAGGAGGAAGTCAACATCTGGAAAGGTGGCATGCTGTGTTGAGGATGTTGTTGTTGTTGTGGTCTTCAGTCCTGAGACTGGTTTGATGCAGCTCTCCATGTTACTCTATCCCGTGCAAGCTTCTCCATCTCCCGGTACCTACCGCTAACTACATCCTTCTGAATTTGCTTAGTGTATTCATTTCTTGGTCTCCCTCTACGATTTTTACCCTTCATGCTGCCCTCCAATACTAAATTGGTGATCCCTTGATGCCTCAGAACATGTCCTACAAACCGATCCCTTCTTCTAGTCAAGTTGAGCCACAAACTTCTCTTCTCACCAATCCTATTCAATACTTCCTCATTAGTTATGTGATCTACCCATCTAATCTTTAGCATTCTTCTGTAGCACCACATTTCAAAAGCTTCTATTCTCTTCTTGTCCAAACTATTTATCGTCCACGTTTCAGTTCTATACATGGCTACACTCCATACAAATACTTTCAAAAATGACTTCCTGACACTTAAATCTATATTCGATGTTAGCAAATTTCTCTTCTTTAGAAACGCTTTCCTTGCCATTGCTAGTCTACATTTTATATCCTCTCTACTCCAACCATCATCAGTTATTTTGCTCCCCAAATAGCAAAATTCCTTTACTACTTTAAGTGTCTCATTTCCTAATCTAATTCCCTCAGCATCATCCGACTTAATTAGACTACATTCCATTATCCTCGTTTTGCTTTTCTTGATGTCATCTTATATCCTCCTTTCAAGACACTATCCATTCCGTTCAACTGCTCTTGCAAGTCCTTTGCTGTCTCTGACAGAATTACAATGTCATCGGCGAACCTCAAAGTTTTTATTTCTTCTCCATGGATTTTAATACCTCCTCCGAATTTTTCTTTTGTTTCCTTCACTGCTTGCTCAATATACAGATTGGATAACATCGGGGAGAGACTACAACCCTGTCTCACTCCCTTCCCAACCACTGCTTCCCTTTCATGTCCCTCGACTCTTATAACTGCCATCTGGTTTCTGTACAAATTGTAAATAGCCTTTCGCTCCCTGTATTTTACCCCTGCCACCTTCAGAATTTGAAAGAGAGTATTCCCGTCAACATTATCAAAAGCTTTCTCTAAGTCTACAAATGCTAGAAACATAGGTTTGCCCTTCCTTAATCTAGCTTGTAAGATAAGTCGTAAGGTCAGTATTGCCTCACGTGTTCCAACATTTCTACGGAATCCAAACTGATCTTCCCCGAGGTCGGCTTCTACTAGTTTTTCCATTCGTCTGTAAAGAATTTGTGTTAGTATTTTGCAGCTGTGACTTATTAAACTGATAGTTCGGTAATTTTCACATCTGTCAACACCTGCTTTCTTTGGGATTGGAATTATTATATTCTTCTTGAAGTCTGAGGGTATTTCGCCTGTTTCATACATATTGCTCACCAGATGGTAGAGTTTTGTCAGGACTGGCTCTCCCAAGGCCGTCAGTAGTTCTAATGGAATGTTGTCTACTCCGGGGGCCTTGTTTTGACTCAGGTCTTTCAGTACTCTGTCAAACTCTTCACGCAGTATCGTATCTCCCATTTCATCTTCATCTACATCCTCTTCCATTTCCATAATATTGTCCTCAAGTACATCGCCTTTGTATAGACCCTCTATATACTCCTTCCACCTTTCTGCTTTCCCTTCTTTGCTTAGAAATGGGTTTCCATCTGAGCTCTTGATGTTCATGCAAGTGGTTCTCTTATCTCCAAAGGTCTCTAATTTTCCTGTAGGCAGCATCTATCTTACCCCTCGTGAGATAAGCCTCTACATCCTTACATTTGTCCTCCAGCCATCCCTGCTTAGCAATTTTGCACTTCCTGTCGATCTCATTTTTGAGACGTTTGTATTCCTGTTTGCTTGCTTTGTGTTGAGGATGACATGATCAAATGGGAGAGAGGGTGCTGAGGTTGCAAAGCAGCGAAGATAGGGTGTCTTGGCCTTGAGTCCAGATCATGAAGATGTCATCAATGAACCTGAACCAGACTAGGGGCGTGGTGTTTTGGGAGGCTAGAAAGGTCTCCTCTGTCCTGTCATCTTCTCCCCATTCTCATCTCACACCCTGTTTATTTGTTGCCCTCTGTCAATGCATCTGCCGGTCTTTGCCCACTCCTGTCCTTTTTTCCCCACCTCCCTGCTCCACAACCTCCTGACACTGCACCTATTGGCATTCTAATCCCTGCACATCCATCAGACAGTGTTCATCTCTCTCCCCACTGATACACTACTATTCCTTCCCCTTCTCCATCCCCTTCACACTGTTGCATGCATCCCATATGATAGTTGCAATTCAGCCTGAGATGTTGGAGTTAGTGGTCACGTGTGCATGAAGTATGCTTCCTTGTGTAAGAATGGTGCGAGTCTCTCTTTTACTGATGAAGGCTGTGGCTGAAAGCTTTATGCAAGCTTTTAATTGTGCCAGTCAGAAACTTAACATGTCTTCTGTACGGTAAGTAGCACTCCATCCTTTCCACATTGTTGATATTCCTACTTGGAGTTTCCATTGTTTGACTTTGTGAAATTGCTTTCTTCCATCCTACAACCCAGTGATGTTTTCTTTTGTTACTCTTATCTATAGCATTACTATTTTCAGTGTCTATTTTTTCTCCTCTTTCCTGTGTTTATTCACTGCCTTCCAAATCGCATCTACTCTAAGACACACTGTATCAATGATCGTCCGCACACAACACTAACGTCGTGGCCACGCAAACTGTTGGAGCAGCATTTGATGCCCCAGATTCTTTCCTCCGATAGTAATAATTTCATTTATTCCTACTGATGTACTTTAGCATTTTGTTTTCCACACCTGTCTGGGCGACACAAACTTTTGATCCTCAAACTAACCCATGCCCCCTCCCTCTTTCTTCGCTTATTGCAACACATATACACTCCCACACCTCATCGTTCCTTTTCTCCCATGTTTCTGTACATTTTCAACATATATGTGTGTATTTTTATGTGGTTTCACACAATTTCATGTATTTTGCATATTCTTACATACTTCTGTGTATTTTTAGGTATCTGTGCATTTTTTTGCATATCTGTATGTGTTTCTGCATGTCGTTACATATTTTTATGCATTTTTATGTGTCTTTTCACGTATCCAGCTCCTCTCACAACCATCAACACCTATTTTCCCCATTTGTGCGGTCATTCCTGTTTCCTTCACACCATTCCTGCCACAATGGACCCTTGCTCCATCTTTCTGCACCAGGTCAGAAAAGTAGCTCTTTCCCTGGCTAAAACCGAGTCCCACATCCTGTTTCTCAAATGCTGCCTAAACCATGGATCCCCCCAAAACTCCCTAACCATAAATATTCCTTTCTCTGGATCCCACCCCTCCTTTCACAATGACCTATACCTTTTCAGATTCTGCCACTCCCTGGCTGTTACAAACCTAGTACTGCAGAAAACACAACTCCGTGGCACAGGCATCCCATAATCACCTCTGCTCCCTCCACAAGATACTACTACTCTGAAATCCATACTCCATACATCACATCTCTTAATCCCATAACACTGTTGTCAATGTTTCCACCAAAACCCTCTGCTCCACAGAAGTTTCAATCACATCCAAAGTCTTTGCCCTAAGCCCTACACCCAAATTTAACCATGCTGGGCTTCTCAAAGACCTCCTCTCCTTCTCCCAATCCCTACTTATTGCCGCTAATCTCTCCAATCAAAACCACCCAAATTCCAACACTGAACCCTGCCTCTTCCAGTTCATATCACTGTCCAACCATGATTCTTTTCCCCCCTCCCAGTAACCACCTTCTGCTCACCTTCCAGAAATTCCTTACCTCCAATCTAGCATTACCATCCTTCCCCAGGTTTCTCCTCAGAACACCAACCTTTCAGTAGAAGAAAGAACAGCCATACACAACCTCAAAATACATCCTGACCTAATCACCCTACCTGCAGACAATGGTTCCACCATTGTTGTTATGAATTGCAGTTTGTACCTGGCAAAGGGCCTCCGCCAATTATCTGACTCCTCCACCTATAAAACTCCTCCAACTATAAACTCTACCAAAATGATCCCATCCCAGAAGTCCAACACAACATCCAATCCCTGCTTAAACTTTAGGTCCTTTCCAGAACATCTCCCCTGAATCCACTACCCTCCTCAAACTATGACACCCTGCACACCCACCTTCTACATGTTCCTCAGCAATCCTGGATGCCCATTGTGGCTGGTTATTGTATCCCCAGTGAAAGAATTTCAGCCCTCATTGACCAACAACTCCAACCAATTGACCATACTCTAGCCTCCCATGTCAAACACACCAACCACTTCCTTCACCTCATAGATCCATACTCGTCATTGTTGACATCACCTCCCTACATACCAACATCCCTCATGCCCATGGTCTTACTTATTCCTCATACACCTTACTTACTTTATCCTAACCTACAACAACTTCATCTTTGAAGGGAAGTTATATAAGCAAATCCACAGCACATTCAGGGGCAACCGCATGCTAGCATCCTATACCAGCTTTTTGCGGGCCATCTACAGGAGACCTTTCTAGCCTCCCAAACACGAAACCCCTAGTATGGTTCAGGTTCATTGACGATATCTTCATGATCTGGACTCCGGGCCAAGACACCCTATCATCATTCCTTAACAACTTCAATACCTTCTCTCTCATTTGCTTCACATGGTCCTCCTCAACCCAGTGTGCCACCTTCTTAGATGTTGACCTCCTCCTCTCTGATGGTTCCATCCACACCTCTGTCCACGTTAAACCCACCAACCACCAACAGTTCCTGCATTCTGACATCTGTTATCGCTTTCACACCAAAAATTCCCTGCCATAAAGCCTGACCACCCAGGGATGGCGTATCCACAGTGCCAAAAACTCCCTTGTTCCGTATTCTGAGGGTCTCACCAAGGCCTTCACAGACAGGCACTGTCCACCAGACCTAGTCGGCAAACAGATCTCCACGTCATTTCCCCTCAGACCCCCAATCCTCCCACCACCCCAAGAACCAGCCACAATGGATTATCCTCTTCATCACGGACTGGTACAACTGAACCACAGCCTTCGCCAGGGCTTTGATTACATATCATCATGCCATGGAATGAGGGACATCCCACGCCTTCAAAAATGATGTTCTATCACCTGGCCGACCTTACAACATTCTAGACCATTCCTATGCCACTCCCAATCCCAGATCCTCACCACAAGGTCATATTCCTGTGGAAGACCCATGTCCAAGACCTACCCAATCCATCTATCCAGCACTTACTACTCCAATCCTGGTTAACACCACCAGAGGCTGGGTCACCTGTGAAAGCAGCCATGTCATTTACCAGTTCTATTGCAATCACTGCACAACTATTTATATTGGTATAACTACCAACTAGGTCTCCATCAGGATGAAACTGTGGTCAAGAACAAAGTAGACCATCCTGTGGAACAACATGCAGCTAAACATAACACTTTTGATTTCAATGGCTACTTCACTGTCTGACCCATCTGGATCCTTCCCTCCACCACCAGTTTTTATGAACTGCACAGATGGAGGCTATCCTTACAATACATTCTCTGCTCACAAAACCTATGATAACTACTGTCCCCAAGCCCTCCACCCAACAGTTTCTAAAACCCCTGTCCTATCATCTCTTCCCCATTCTCATCTTCCACCCTGCTTATTTGCCGTCCTCTGCCAATGCTTCCATCTGTCTCTCCCTGGTTCTCTCCTTGTTGCTCCTTTTTTCCCAGCTCCACAACCTCCTGATGCTGTGCCTGTTGGCATTCTAATCCCTGCACACTCCACCAGACAGCTTTCATCTCTCTCTCTCTCTCTCTCTCTCTCTCCTTCCCCATCCATACACTACTATCTGTTCCCCTAGCCAGTCCCCTCCAGATTTCTGCTTGTATCCCATGTGATAGTTGCATTCTGGCCTGAGATGGTGCAGTTGGCGGTCGTGTGTGCGAGAGGAGTGCTTGCTTGTGAGTATGAATGGTGTGTCTCTCTTTTACTAATGAAGCTTTAAGTGTCTTTTAATTGTGTCCATCTGCAACTTAATGTGTCTTCTTTATGGTAAGTAGCAATCTGTCTTTTCCTACCTTGTTGATATTCTTACCTGGAGTTTCCATTGTCTGATTAATAAACTTCTTGCTTATGTGATAATGTTATGCGTCAATATTTCTAAAAAACATTTTACTGGTCAATTAGTGTTCTTTATATGCAATGATGGATCTTGCCATTGGTGGGGAAGATTGCGTGACTCAGTGATACAGGTAGCCGTACTGCAGGTGCAATAACAATGAAGGGGTATCTGTTGAGAGGACAGAGAAATGCGTGGTTCCTGAAGAGGGGCAGCAGCCTTTTCAGTAGTTGCAGGGGAAACAGTCTGGATGATTGATTGATCTGGCCTTGTAACATCAACCAAAATAGCCTTGCTGTGCTGGTATTACATATCATCCTGCCATGGAATAAGCTGAAAGCAAGGGGAAACCACAGTCATAATTTTTCCTGAAGGCACATGGCTCTACTGTATGATTAAATGATGATGGCATCCTCTTGGGTAAAGTATGCCAGAGGTAAAATAGCTCCCATCTGGACCTCCGGGTGGGGACTATTGAGGAAGACATAGTTATCATGAGAAACAAAATTGACTGTCTACAGTTTGGAACATGGTACATCAAAACCCTTAATCGGACAGGCAGGTTAGAAAATTTAAAAAGGGAAATGAATAGGTTTAAGTTAGATACAGTGTGAACCAGTGAAGTTCGGTGGCAGGAGGAACACGACTGCTACTCAGAAGAATACAGGGCTATAAATACAAGATCAAATAGAGCTAATGCAGGAATAGGTTAAATATTTAATAAAAAAATTGAAATATGGATAAGATACTATGAACAGCATAGTGAAAGCACTATTGAAACCAAGCTAGACATGAAACCCACACCCACCACAGTAGTACAAGTTTATATTCCAACTACCTCTGCAGATGACGAAAAGATTGAAGAAATATATGATGAGATAAAAGAAACTATTCAGTTAGTTAAGGGAGATGAAAATTTAATAGTCATGGGACACTGGAATTCAATACTAGGTAAAGGAAGAAAAGGAAATGTAGTAGGTGAATATGAACAGGGGAGGTGAAATGAAAGAGGAAGCCACCTGGTGGAATTTTGCACAGGGCATAATTTAATCATAGCTAACACTTAGTTTAAGAATCATGACTGAATGCTGTTTACATGGAAGAGATCTGGAGACACTGGGAAGGTTTCAGATTAATTATAAAATGGTAAGATGAAGATTTCGGAATCAGGTGTTAAATTGTAAGACATTTCCAGGGGCAAATGTGGACTCTGGCCACAACTTATTGGTTATGAACTGCAGATTAAAACTGAAGGAACTGCAAAAAGGCAGGAATTGGAGGAGATGGAACCTGGATAAATTGAAAGAACCAGAGGCTGCACAGAGTTTCAGAGGGAGCATTAGGGAATGGTTGACAAGAACAGGGGGAAGGAATACAGCAGAAGAAGGATGGGTATCTTCGGGAGATGAAACAGTGAAGGCAGCAGAGATATTGAATTTAACTGACAAAAGGAGAAAATATAAAAATGCAATAAATGAAGCAGGCGAAAGGGAATACAAACGTCTAAAAAGGAGATCGACAGGAAATTTAAAATAGCTAAGCAAGAATGGCTAGAGGACAAATGTAAGGATGTAAAAGCATATATTACTACGGATAATGTAGATGCTGCCTACTGGAAAATTAAAAAGACTTTTGGGGAAAAGAGAACCATACGTATAAGTATCAAGAGCTCAGATAGAAAACCAGTCCTAAGCAAAGAAGGGAAAGCAAGAAGGTGGAAGGAGTATACAGGGTGTTACAAAAAGGTACGGCCAAACTTTCAGGAAATATTCCTCACACACAAAGAAAGAAAATATTTTATGTGGACATGTGTCCGGAAATGCTTACTTTCCGTGTTAGAGCTCATTTTATTACTTCTCTTCAAATCACATTAATCATGGAATGGAAGCACACAGCAACAGAACGTACCAGCATGACTTCAAACACTTTGTTACAGGAAATGTTCAAAATGTCCTCCGTTAGCGAGGATACATGCATCCACCCACCGTCGCATGGAATCCCTGATGCACTGATGCAGCCCTGGAGAATGGCGTATTGTATCACAGCCGTCCACAATACGAGCACAAAGAGTATCTACATTTGGTACCGGGGTTGCCTAGACAAGAGTGTTCAAATGCCCCCATAAATGAAAGTCAAGAGGGTTGAGGTCAGGAGAGCGTGGAGGCCATGGAATTGGTCCGCCTCTACCAATCCATCGGTCACCGAATCTGTTGTTGAGAAGTGTATGAACACTTCGACTGAAATGTGCAGGAGCTCCATCGTGCATGAACCACATGTGTCGTACTTGTAAAGGCACATGTTCTAGCAGCACAGGTAGAGTATCCCGTATGAAATCATGATAATGTGCTCCATTGAGCATAGGTGGAAGAACATGGGGCCCAATCAAGACATCACCAACAATGCCTGCCCACACGTTCACAGAAAATCTGTGTTGATGACGTGATTGCGCGATTGCGTGCGGATTCTCGTCAGCCCACACATGTTGATTGTGAAAATTTACAATTTGATCACGTTGGAATGAAGCCTCATCCGTAAAGAGAATATTTGCACTGAAATGAGGATCGGCACATTGTTGGATGAACCATTAGCAGAAGTGTACCCGTGGAGGCCAATCAGCTGCTGATAGTGCCTGCACACGCTGTACATGGTATGGAAACAACTGGTTCTCCCGTAGCACTCTCCATACAGTGACGTGGTCAATGTTACCTTGTACAGCAGCAACTTCTCTGACACTGACATTAGGGTTATCGTCAACTGCACGAAGAATTGCCTCTTCCATTGCAGGTATCCTCGTCATTCTAGGTCTTCCCCAGTCGCAAGTCATAGGCTGGAATGTTCCGTGCTCCCTAAGACGCTGATCAATTGCTTCGAACGTCTTCCTGTCGGGACACCTTCGTTCTGGAAATCTGTCTCAATGCAAACGTTCCGCGCCACGGCTATTGCCCCGTGCTAATCCATACATCAAATGGGTATCTGCCAACTCCGCATTTGTAAACATTGCACTGGCTGCAAAACCACGTTCGTGATGAACACTAACCTGTTGATGCTACATACTGATGTGCTTGATGCTAGTACTGTAGAGCAATGAGTCGCATGTCAACACAAGCACCGAAGTCAACATTACCTTCCTTCAATTGAGCCAACTGGTGGTGAATCTAGGAAGTACAGTACATACTGACGAAACTAAAATAAGCTCTAACATGGAAATTAAGCGTTTCCGGACACATGTCCACATAACATCTTTTCTTTATTTGTGTGTGAAGAATGTTTCCTGAAAGTTTGGGCGTACCTTTTTGTAACACCCTGTATAGAGAGTCTATACAAGGGAGATGGACTTGAGGACAGTATTATGGAATGGAAGAGGATGTAGATGAAGTTGAGAATGGAGATATGACACTGCGTGAAGAATCTGACAAAGCACTGAATGTTATAAGTCAAAACAAGGCCCCGGGAGTAGACATCATTTTGTTAGATTTACTGATAGCCTTGGAAGAGCCAGCCATAACAAAACTCTTCCATCTGGTGAGCAAGATGCATGATACATGCAAAATATCCTCAGACTTCAAGGAGAATAATATAATAACAATTCCAAAGAAAGCAGATGCTGACAGGTGTGAAAATGACTGAACTGTCAGTTTAATAAGTCATGATTGCAAAATACTAACACATATCCTTTACAGAAGAATGGAAAAACTGGTAGAAGCCGAGCTCAGGAAAGATCAGTTTGGGTGCCAGAGAAATGTAGGAACACTCGAGGCAATAGAGACCCTACTACTTCTCATGGAAGGTATGTTCAGGAAAGGAAAACTTACATTTATACCATTTGTAGACTTAGATAAAACTTTTGGCAATGTTGGCTGGAATATTCTCTTTCAAATTCTAAAGGTGGCAGGGGTAAAATACAGGGAGCAAAAGGCTATTTACAGTTTGTACAGAAACCAGATGGCAGTTATAAGCATCAAGGGCATGAAAGGGAAGGAATAGTCGAGAAGGGAGTGAGACAGGGTTGTAGCCTATCCCTGATGTTATTCAATCTGTATATTGAGCAAGCAGTAAAGGAAACGAAAGAAAAATTTGGAGCAGGAATTAAAGTCCAGGAAGAAGAAACAAAAACTCTGAGGTCTGCTGATGACATTGTAATTCTGTCAGAGACAGCAAAGGACTTGGAAGAGCAGTTGAATGGAATGGGCAGTGACTTGAAAGGAGTATATAAGATGAACATTAAAAAAAGCAAAACCAGGATAATGGAATGTAGTCGAACTAAATTATGTCTGAGGGAATTTGATTACGAAATGTAACACTTAAAGTAGTAGATGAGTTTTGGTATTTGGGGAGCAATATAACTGATGATGGTCGAAGTAGGGAGGATATAAAATGCAGACAGGCAATGGCAAGAAAAGTGTTTCTGAAGAAGAGAGATTTGTTAACATCTAGTACAGATTTAAGTGTCAAGAAGTCCTTTCTGAAAATATTTGTATGTAGTGTAGCTGTGTATGGAAGTTGAACATGGATGATAAAACAGTTTAGACAGAGAAGAGAATAGAAGCTTTTGAAATGTGGTGCTACAGAGGTATGCTGAAGATTAGATGGGTAGATCATGTAACTAACAAATTGGGGAGAAGAGGAATTTGTGGCACAACTTGACTAGAAGAAAGAATTGGTTCGTAGAACACATTCTGAGGCATCAAGGGATCACCAATTTAGTACTGGATGGAAATGTGGGGACAAAAATCATAGAGGGAGACAATACATGAATACCTTAAGCAAATTCAGTACGATGTAGGTTGCAGTAGTTGCTCGGAGGTGAAGAGGCTTGCACAGGATGGAGTACCACGGAGAGCTGTATCAAACCAGTCTTTGGACTGAAGATAATCACAACATATGCAATGTTTTTCAAAGCCGCAAAAGAATTGGAAATTTTTCCTACCACCAATGCGAAAAGCACAGAGTGTACCCTATATAACATACACAAAAAATTAACAATATTTAATTTTTAAGGTTCACAAATCATGCTTGGCAGTTTATAAATGGATAAACAATGTAAAAAGGATTTTATAATTTCTTACATAAATCAGTTAATTCTCAATTTACTGCCTCCACACAATAAATAAATCACACAAGATGCAAGTAAATTAACTTTTGTTTATTTACCATTTGCTTATCTTGCCCAATAGCATGGTTATGTCAAAAAATTATAGATATCTCCATAAAGAAAGTTCTGACCAACACGCCAGCATCACTCTATATTTTGTTTGTATGTAATAACAAACACTCTGAATAAATCACATTCACAACTACACAGTAATGATGGTAGGTGTACTACCTGCATATGCTCAGTGAATACCATAAGGGATTAGAATTTGTATGAACCACATATTTACTTAAGTACAACTTGAACACAAGCCGGATGCAATTTCAAAGCAGAGACTTACAATACTAAACTGTCGGCTAACACATTTATTACATGAAATCATAATATTTATCTGTACAAGAGAGAGAGAGAAATAATAATAATAAACTATAGCTCAGTGGGCTGTATTTGATTGATATAAATCATCATGACACAACCAACTTAATAACACAAAACTAAAGAAGGGTTGAAATCAAAAAGTCTGTTGGTTAGTTTCATGTTCCATGGATCATTTGCATTGTAAGTCATAATGACAAGGAATGGGTCATTTTACATTCACATCACAAATTCATTTGTAAAAATGGCTACATGCTGAACATCAATAAGGCTTTCTAATTATTTTATTATTATTACAACAACAGAAATTCTGCTATGGAATAGAAGGAGTTGTCAAGGAGAAAGTTCTCCAGTTTGTTTTCAAATGTTTCTTCGCTGTCTGTCAGATATTCTATGTTACTGGGTAAGTTATCAAAAATTTCAGTTGCAGCACTGTGCATCCCTTTTTGTGCTGAAAACAACTTAAGTGTGGAGTAATGAATGTCATTTTTCCTTCTGGTACTATAACTATGAACTTAATTGTTCCTTTTGAACTGCAAGGGATTATTTACAACTAAGTTCATGAGGGAATAAATATACTGTGAAGCAGTATTCCAAATGCTCAACTCCTTAAACAGATGTCCAGAAGATGATCTCCTTTAAACATAACCTAGAACTAATGCTATGCTATTATTGTCACAAAAACCTATTTGCATATGTGTTAAGTACTCTCGGAAAAAACTTTTTTTTTTTTAGATAAATCTGTACTACTAGTATATAAAGAGAAGTCTTTGTTTAACATTGTTACCAAAAATATCAAAAAGTACATGACTCATTTATTTTTAATTTTTACACACTTTTCTAGTAAACATTTGGACATGCACAGGCTATATATTTTTAGATATTCAGGGTGTTTCAAAAAGAATATATGTATTCGAGTGCATATATTTATTAAACTTTAAGACATATGAATATGAAACTTTACACACATAATTATGAACCTCTCAAGTTCAGATTATGGATGTTCAATATGTCCTCCATTAGTGACACGAACAATATCACATCGATACTCAAATTCCTCCCATACTTGGGCAAACATGTCCTTCGTCACTGATGTTATGGCAGTATGGATTTGGTTCTTCAACTTTTCCAGGTTCTGTGGGAGTTGTGGTACATAAACGTTGTCTTTAATGAAACCCCACAGGAAGAAGTCAGAGAGTGTAAAAACTGGTGACCACGGAGTCCAGCTGAGACATGCTGAGTTGTCAGCTCTTTCACGACCAATCCAATGATTCAGTAGAGTTTCATTCAGATATTCATGCACTTGGCGACTCCAGTGAGGGGGTGCCTCGTCTTGTTGAAAAATGAAGTTGTCTTCGTGCAGCCTCGTAAACAACCAGTTTTGTAACATAGTGAGATACTGTTGATCATTAACCGTGTTTCCATCAAAGAAGAATGGGCCGGCCACAAACAGATGATCGGGATATTGCACAAAACGCATTGACTTTGGGTAAATCTCATACATGTTCAATGGCTGCATGTGGGTTCTGTAGGCCCCAAATTCAAACGTTGTGTTTGTTTACCTGACCACTGACATGGAAAGTTGCTTCATCACTGAACATGATGTGCTGTGTGAAAGTGTTATCAATGTCAATAGCATACAGAATCCTGTTACAAAATGCACACGTTTGCGTTTGTCATCAGGACGCACAGCTTGTAACAGCTGTAACTTGTCTGGCTTCATAACCAACCAATGTCTCAAAACACGCCTAATTGTTGTTGTAGGCAGTTGTAACTCCTGACTGGCACGACGAGTTGATTTTGAAGGACTACGTTGGAAAGCAGTTTGAATTCATGCAACATTTTCTTCAGGAACGCGAGGGTGGCCAGGACTCTTTCCTTTACATATGCACCCTGTATATAGAAACTGTCGATACCATCTGCGAATGTTCCACCCCTTCAGAGGATCAATTTGGTACCTCAACCTGAAACGTCTTTGCACTGTAATCACAGAATTGCACCTCACAAACTTGAGAACACAAAATGATTTCTGCTGCGGAGTAGCCATTTTAAACATATGACGGTTACCAAGCAAAACAGAAGACAACTGACATCTAGCAGCTATTAATATTAACTAGACTACGTATTTGTTTCTCCAATAGCCGAGCCAAGGCACAGCCATTGATAGTTTCGACAAAATAATACTTTGTAATATGTACATTCCTTTTGAAACACCCTTTATATGACATATAACAGACATGAACTAAATATTTTAAATATAAACAATATATAACTATATCTATTTATACTATTATATAAAGATGAAATGCTGTTTCCAAAGATCTAGAAAAATTCTTAAGTGATTTACTTCAAATTGTTTACGATGCTCTAAGAAACATCTGGACGGACATAAGCTACATATTTTCACAATATATATTGAGTATAAAGCAGAAACATTAGCAAATCTGGAAAAAATTGTGACTGACTTAGTTCAAAGTTTTAGATGATTCTCTAATAAACATTCAGACAGACATAAGAAAAAAATGGAGAAATGTTGTTACCAAACATCTCGAAAATTTCTTGACCAATTTACTTCAAACTTTTACGCAATACTCTAACAAATATTCACACAGCCGTAGGATATGTGTTTATTTAATATATACAGTACGTGACTATATGTAATAGGGACACATTGTTAGCAAAAATTTCAAAAAGTTCTTGATTGATTCACTTCAAATTTTTACACGATAGTGATTTGGAGAGACACAGACCATGTATTTCTTTAATATATATATTATACATTGAAGAGCCAAAGAAACTGGTGCACCTGCCTAATATCATGTAGGGCCCCCGCAATCAAGCAGAAGTGCCGCAACATACCATGGCATGGACTTGAGTAATGTCTGCAGTAGTGCTTGAGGGAACTGACACCATGAATCCTGCAGGACTGTCCATGAATCCATAAGAGTATGAGGGGGTGGAGATCTCTTCTGAACAGCATGTTGCAAGGCATCGCAGATATGTTCAATAATGTTCATGTCTGGGGAGTTTGGTGGCCAGTGGAAGTTTTTAAACTCAAAAGAGTGTTCCTGGAGCCACTCTGTAGCAATTCTGGACGTGTGGGGTGTTGCATTGTCCTGCTGGAATTGCCCACGTCTGTTGGAATGCACAATGGGCACGAATGGATGCAGTTGATCAGGCAGAATGCTTCCTTATGTGTCACCTGTCACTGTTGTATGTAGATGTATCAGGGGTTCCATATCACTCCAACTGCACACACCCCACACCATTACAGAGCTTCCACCAGCTTGAACAGTCCCCCGCTGACGTGCAGGGTCCATGGATTCATGAGGTTGTCTCCATACTAATAAACATCCATCCAATCAATACAATTTGAAAAGAGACTCATCCAACCAGGCAAAATGCTTTCCGTAATCAATAGTCCAATGTCAGTGATGACGGACTCAGGTGAGGTGTAAAGCTTTGTGTTGTGCAGTCAGCAAGGGTGCAAGGGTACATGGGTAGGTTGTTGGCTCCAAAAGCCCATTGAATGACGTTTCATTGAAGGGTTCGCACACTGACACTTGCTGATAGCCCAGCATTGAAAGCTGAAACAATTTGTGGAAGGGTTGCACTTCTGTGATGTTGAATGATTCTCTTCAGTCATCATTGGTCCCGTTCTTGCAGGAACTTTTTCCAGCTGTAGCAATGTCAGAGATTTGATGTTTTACTGGATTCCTGATATTCATGGTACACTTACAAAATGGTCATACGGGAAAATCCCCAATTCATTGCTACCTTGGGGATGCTGTGTCCTATCGCTTGTGCGCCAACAATAACACCATGTTCAAACTCACTTAAATCTTGATAACCTGCCACTGTAGCAGCAGTAACTAATCTAACAACTGCACCAGACACTTGTTGTCTTATATAGGTGTTGCCGACCACAGTGCTGTATTCTGCCCATTCACATATCTCTGTATTTGAATATGCATGCCTACACCAGTTTCTTTGAAACTTCAGTGTATAAATATACCTATAATTATATAATGGGGAAACATTGTCAACAAAAATCCTGCAAAGTTCACCATTTTGTTTCAAATTTTTACTTGATACGGTCAGATGGACACAGGCTGTATATTTTTTAAACAACAATATGCAGATTTTCTGTTAAAATTGACTGCTAGAAAGAAAATGCTATGCTGTGGTGTGCTTTGCAAATGTTCAGTTTTGTTTCCTTTCCCACAGTCAGTTTTAACTACAATGGAAGATCTTGTAAACCATTAGACAAACTGTTTCTCCCATATATATTCTTCAGCCTTACATAGAATTTTAAACAAAAATTGTAAACAAAACAATGCGGTGTTTTGTTTTCTTCCTTGCCATCAGCTTTACAGAAAACAGAAAGCTGTATTTATGGCTTACCCACTTATGATAAGAATACTACTATGGAATCCGTATTGTCCAAAACTTAGTAATCCTAGTAATGTATCTTTTACTGTGTGAATGAGTAGTAATCCTACTTATTCACACAGTAAAAGATGTGAAATACTGTAATTGAAGCTACTACCTTCACTGATCAAGCAGCTGAAGAGGTTTCTCTCATACCCAGTATACCAATAATCCTAACTGATTTATCCACTTCTTTTAAGCAACTTCAGTTTCCAATCAAGATTTCGTTTGCAATAATGATTAGCAAATATCTTGTTCAGAGAGAGGGGAGAAGAGGAGATGGACATAGAGGGAGTGAGAAAATAGGTATGGAGAGGGGGGAAGGAAGAGATGAACAGAGAGAGAGAGAGAGAGAGAGAGAGAGAGAGAGAGAGTGGAGGAGAAGATGGACAAAAAGAGGGGGGAGGAGGTGATGCATAGAGAGATGGGAGGAGGAGGAGATGGACAAAGAGGAGGAGGGGGAGCAGATGGATAAAGAGAGGGGTTGAGGTGTTTAGGACATGTATCCAATTCACACACTATTTACAACGGCGAAGCATTGCTGCGTTCACTTGTGCACTTATAATACTTAATACTACCATGCTACAGTATGGGACAGTCCTGCTTGCTGTTTGGCAGAAAGATCTGATATCTAAAACTTTCTAATACCTCACAAATAAGTCTGTTTTAAACAATGATAATATTATGAAAAGGACAAATACTACAAAGAGATAGAGGGGCTGGCCAGTACTTACCTCCGCTCAGTACAGCCAATAGATACACAAAAAACAGAACCGAAAATTTACGTTCCTAGCTTTCAGAACAAATGTTCCTTCATCAGGGAGGAGAGAGGGGAAAAAAGGGAAGAAGGGAAAGTGGATTCAGTTACTCACAACCCAGGTTATGAAGCAACAGGGAAAGGAAAACAGGGAGGGTAGCAAGGATGGAGGCATGGTTGTCAGAGGGAAGCCAAAGATATTCTACTGTAAGTACTGTGCCAGCTTCAAACCAAAGAGGATGCTACAGAAGTAAAGAGGTATATAGTATAAAGATAAACATAACTATGTAGGATGAAAAGATGCGTGAATGGCTAAAGAGGAAAGGGAAAGAGGAGAAGACTGAAGAGTAAATGGGAGTGAGGTTGTTTAACATAGGTTCAGTCCAGGGGGATGGCGGGATGAAAGGATGTGTTGGAGTGCAAGTTCCCATCTCCGCAGTTCGGAGGGACTGGTGTTGGGTGGGAGAAGCCAAATGGCACATACGGTGTAGCAGGTTCCTAGGTCCCTAGAATTATGCTAGAGGGCATGCTCCGCTACTGGGTACTGGACATCTCCTAGGCGGACAGTTCGTCTGTGTCCATTCATGCGCTCAGCCAGTTTAGTTGTTGTCATACCGATATCAAAGGCTGTGCAGGGCAGGCATGTCAGCTGACAAATGACATGTGTAGTTTCACACGTGGCCCTGCCTTGAATTGTGTATGTTTTACCAGTAGCGAGGCTGGAGTAGGTGGTTGTGGGGGGATCCATGGGGCAGGTTTTGCAGTGAGGTCGGTTACAGGGGTAGGAATGCTGGGTAGAGAAGGTAGTCTGGGAATATTGTAGGGTATAACAAGGATGTTATGGAGGTTAGGGGGGTGACGAAAGGCAACTCTGGGTGGTGTGGGGAGAATTTTGTCAAGGGATGATCTCATTTCAGGGGTTGACTTGTGAAAGTCATATCCCTGGCAGAGTAATTTGTTGATGTATTCGAGGCCAGGATAATATTGGGTGACAAGGGGGATGCTTCTGTGTGGTCTGGGGGTACGAACATTGTTGTTGGACGGGGAGGAATGTATTGCTCGGGAGATCTGTTTGTGGATAAGGTCTGCAGGATAGTTGCGGGAGAGGAAAGCACTGGTCAGGTTATTGGTGTAATTGTTGAAGGATTCGTCACTGGAGCAGATACGTTTGCCACGAATACCTAGGCTGTAGGGAAGGGAGTGTTTGATGTGGAATGGATGGCAGCTATCAAAGTGAAGGTACTGTTGTTTGTTTGTGGGTTTGATATGGACAGAGGTGTGGATGTGAGCTTCAACAAGATGAAGGTCAACATCCAGGAAGGTGGCTTGGGTTTTGGAGAAGGACCAGCTGAAATTCAGATTCGAAAAGGAGTTGAGGTTATGGAGGAAATTAAGGAGTATTTCTTCACCATGAGTCCAGACCACAAAGATGTCATCTATAAACCTGTACCAGGCCAGGGGAAGCAGCTGTTGGGTCTTCAGGAAAGCCTCCTCCATGCGGCCCATGCAGAGGTTGGCATAGGACGGAGCCATCCTGGTTCCCATGGCCGTTGCCCTGATTTGTTTGTAGGTCTGGCCTTCAAAGGTGAAGTAATTATGGGTGAGGATGAAGTTGGTAAGTGTGATAAGGAACGAGCTTTTTGGAAGATCTTCGGGTGGGCGTTGGGAGAGGTAGTGCTCAAGGGCAGAGAGACCATGGGTATGTGTAAAGGGTTTTAGCATCTATGGTGACAAGAAAGGTTTCAGGTGGGAGAGGAGTGGGAATGGATTTGAGGCATTCTAGGAAGTGGTTTGTGTCTTTGATGTAGGATGGGAGTCTGCGGGTGATAGGTTGGAGGTGTTGGTCTACCAGAGCTGAGATACATTCTGTTGGAGCTTTGAAGCCTGCTACAATGGGACGGCCAGGATGGTTCTCTTTGTGGATTTTGGGCAGTAGGTAGAAGGTAGGGGTACATGGCTCAGGTGGAGTGGGTAAGTCTATGGAAGCCGTTGTGAGGCCTTGTGAGGGACCTTGGATTTTTAGGATTTTCTGCAGCTCAGTCTGGATGGAGGGAATGGGATCCTGGGTAACAGCTTTGTAGGTTGAGGTGTCGGAGAGTTGGCGCAGTCCTTCTGCCACATACTCCACACGGTCAAGTACCACAGTTGTGGAGCCTTTATCCGCCGGGAGGATGACAATAGAGCGGTCTGTTTTCAGCTCCTTAATGGCACGGGGGTGATGTTGGGGGTTGTCGGGATGTTCTTCAGGAAGGACTGGGAGGCAACACTGGATGTGAGGAATTCCTGAAATGTCTGCAAGGGATGGTTTTGGGGGAGGGGAGGAGGATCCCTTTGAGAAGGCGGTCGGAACTGTTCTAGACAGGGTTCAACACTGGGTCTAGTATTTGGGGGCTGTGTTTGGGTAGTGAAGTGATATTTCCAGTTGAGGTTCTGTGTGAATGAGAGATCTTTAACCAGGGCAGTGTGGTTGAATTTAGGCGTGGGGCTAAAGGTTAAGCCTTTTGATAGAACAGATGTCTCTGGAGGAGAGAGGGATCTGGATGAGAGGTTTAGAACTGAATTGGGACTGGTGATATGTGGCATTTGACTGTGGTTATAGTTGAGATTTGGTCTGTGTGGGGTATGTGCTGGGATGGGGAGATTGAGTAGGGTGGCTAGGCTAGGTTTGTTGGCTATGAGGGGGGTTTGTTGAAGGTTCTGTTGTGGTTGGTGTTTGTGAGGGATAGGGAGAGGGACCCCACCTCTTAGGTGTTGCACTAGCACTGTGGATAGTTTTTTCAGGTGGTGCGTGGCATGGAACTCAAGTTTGCAGCTGGCTTCTA
The DNA here is from genome assembly GCF_023864345.2 of Schistocerca serialis cubense. NCBI lineage: Eukaryota > Metazoa > Arthropoda > Insecta > Orthoptera > Acrididae > Schistocerca > Schistocerca serialis. The sequence goes on along the minus strand of NC_064639.1, from coordinate 480,217,958 downwards.
GGATGATGTTCCTGAGTGTGTTCTCCAAGCAAGGTTTTGAGAGGTGGAGGACCTTGAAGAGAGATAGGAGCTGTTGGGAGTGGTGGTTACATGAAGTAGTGTAGAGATTCAGGACAAGTTGGGTAAGGGCTAAGGATTGAAGGTTCTGGAAGTCCAGGAGAGACTGGTGGAAGGAGGAATTGCACCCAGAGATGGGAACTTTTAAGGTAAGTCCTTTAGGGGTAATTCCAAAGGTTAAGCAGGACCGTAGGAAAAGTATGTGGGATTGCAGTTTGGCTACGGTGAATGCATGTTTCCGGAATGAGTGTAAATAATGTGGTATAGGATTAGGGTACATAGTGGGTAACTGAAAAGGACAGATTGCTACTCACCATACAGTGGAGATGCTGAGTTGCAGACAGGCACCACAGAAAGACTGCTGTTCTAAATAATGAGGAGGAGGAGGAGGAGATTAGTGTTTAACATCCCATCGACAACGAGGTCATTAGAGACGGAGCGCAAGCTCGGGTGACGGAAGGATGGGGAACGAAATCGGCCATGCACTTTCAAAGGAACCATCCCAGCATTTGCCTGAAGTGATTTAGGGAAATCACGGAAAACCTAAATCAGGATGGCCGGAGACGGGATTGAACCGTCGTCCTCCCGAATGCGAGTCCAGTGAGCTAACCACTGTGCCACCTCGCTCGGTGTGTTCTAAATACTGTTATATCTCTAAACCAATCAGACAAACATGACTTCAATGTATCCAGATGCTTACTACCGAACCTATGACTTAGAAGAAAGGCAAAAGAAAAGCAAAACTACACTTATACAATCAGAAGATTTAGAGAAGGCTTTTGACAATGCTGAGTGGACTACACTCTTTGCAATTGTGAAGACAACAGGGATAAAGTACGGGGAGTGGAAGATTATTTATAAGTTGTGCAGAAACATAATTACAGTTATAACAGTCAAAGGACATGGAAGGGAAGCAGCAGTTGAGAATGGAATGAGTCACAGGTGTGCTGTACAACTGATATCATTCAATCTGTACAATGAGCAGGCTTTGAAGGAAATTGAGAAAAAATAAAAAGGCAATTAAACTTCAGGACAAAGAAGTAAAAGCTCTGACATTTGCTGATGACATTGTAATTCTGTCAGAGATGGTAAAGGATTTGGGAGAATAGTGTAACAAAATGGATAGTGTCTTGAACTTCAACAAAAGCGAAATACAGGCAATGGAATGAAACTGAATTAAATCAGGTGATGCTGAGACAATTAAATTAGAAAAAGAGACACTAGAAGTAGAGGTGAGTTTTACCAGTTGTGTAGCAAAATAACTGATTATGGCAAAGTAGACAGGATGTAAAATGCAGACAAGCAATAACAAGAAACACATTTCTGGAAAAAGACAAATTTGTTAACATCAAATATAAATTTAAATGTTAAGAATACTTCCTATGAAAGTACTTGTTTGGAATGTAGCCTCACACAGAAATGAAGCAGCAATAAATTGTTCAGAAAAGAAAAAACAGAAGATTTTGAAATGTGGAGCTAAAGAAGAATGCTAATTTCTTGAGGCATTAAAGAATCATCAATTTGGTAATGGAGGTAAATGTGGGGCTAAAAATTGTAGAGATTTGAATACAGTAAGCAAGTTCAAATGGATGTAGGTTACAGTAGTTATGCAGAAGGAAGGAAGATTAAGTTTTTAATGCTCTGTTGATATTGAGTTCATTAGTGACAGAGTTGTGCAGAGATGAAGAGACTTGCACTGGACACACGAATATGGATAGCTGTATCAAACCAGTTTTTGGACCTAAGCCCACAATGCACTAATATCTATTTTTTTTTACTGTCTAGCCCATGCACTTGCTACCACTGTGTAACTAATTCCATGTCACATCCTGTCCTTGAAGTTTTGCATCATCTGCGGTTTTCACAAAAAGCTGTGTATTATCATTGCTTGCAACAGAATTATGTGTAATATCCATTACAAAATCCAGCACATAATAAGCATGATACTCACCTGAGTACAATCAGAACTTCTCAGCAAGATGTAATGCGGACAGCGCACTCCAAGTAGAATAGAAAATTCAGATTTCAGAGATATTACATCATGCAGAACAAGTGCAGATTCATCCGTTGAGAAAAATGTAACCAAAACATCTTCCTAAACAGAAGGGAAAAAGAACTAATTAGTATGTTAATAGCAGCTATGTAACACTCCAAAAATTATTAAAAACATTCTTTATTACAGACTGTCAATATCCAGAATTAACTGGAAATAGTGTTGACAACAATTGTATTTACAATAAAGTGTAAAAATTTCTGTAATAATTACTCCACATATGTTAATGCAATTGATATTACACATCTGAAGAATGATCACTTTACAAGGCAATTATGGTACAGAAAGTTCCAGCAGAATGTAATTAAAGTAGGAGTAAAGGTAATAACTCACCCAACAGTAGCGGCATTGAGTAGTTGATGGGCATAATATAAACATGGGTTAAAACTTCGCTAGCTTTAGGACGAATCTCTTTTGAGCTAGAGCGCGCAGACACACACACACACACACACACACACACACACACACACACACACACACACCAGTATGGCTACACTGTGCTGGCTGAGTGCACAAAGCTATGACAGAAGTTCTGAAGGTAGACTGGGGTGAGCAACTGAGTTGGGTGGAGTGGGAGAGGGGAGAAAGAAGGTGGGGATTGGGAAGGAGGGCCGGGGAATAATGCTGATGGCTTGAAGGGAGGCAGCAGATGTACGGAACAGGAATGTGCAAGGTGAAGGCAACAGATGCATTGGTATAGAAATGGGACACTTGGGTACTGCATAATGACTATGACGTATCGGAGTGAACGGAGAAGGGGTGACAGAACGAGGAAGAAGGGACTGTGGGGAAGGGGGTGCGGATGCAGGATGAATGAAGTTATGGTCCTGGGACAAGGTGCAGGTGGCTGTGGGTTACCAGAGATTGAGACCTGGATGGCTGGGGGAAATAAGGATGTGTTACAAGGATAACCCCTCTCTACCTAGTTCACATGAGCTGGTGCTGGGGTGAGGGGGGGTACAAATGGCATGAATTGTGAAGCAGCCGATGAAATTGAGTATGTTGTGCTCAGCAGCACTGGGTGGTCAGATCTACTCTTGGCCACAGTGTAGTGGTGGCAATTCATTTGGCCCAATACAAGAAGGTTTCCATACGTAAACAAGGAGGTTTCCATACGTAACATGGTCAAAACATTTCCATTAATACAGGGTGTCTTTGGGAGTGATTGCTTGTCCAAATCACAAGTTCTCCAGTGGCACAAGTCGTTCAAGGAGGCCTGAGAGTAGGTCACGGTGTAAATGCCACAGTGGACATCCATCAATCTCCTGAATTGAGGGAACTGTGATGCATGTGCGTGACTGAATTCTGTCTGGCAGTTAAGCTTTCAATTGACGTTATTGTCCACCACGAATTTGTACCTACTGGGACCCAGTGAAAGCAGTTTTCTACTTGGAAGTGCTCAAAAGACTGAAAAGTAGGATTGTGCACTGTCGATGCGAGATCAAGGATAAGTAGAAACTGTATCACAACAATGTACCTAGCCACAGTGACTTCAGTATCAAGGAATTTATTGCCAGGACCTACACCTCATTACTTTCCCACCCTCCCTACAGTCCTGACCTGGCTTCCCCAGATTTAGCCCCTCTCCCTTTTTCAAAGAAGGCCTGAAGAGGAAATGATGGGACATGACTGTAAACATCCACATTCATGTTGCTTAAGCTCTAAAGGACATCTCAGAGAAGACCTTTGATGATGCCTTCTGGTCTGGAAACACTGTCTCCAGAAGTGTTTCAATTCAGGAGTGTGCTATTTTGAAAAATGTTGACTAACTGTACGAACAAGTTCAATAAATGATTTTTTATGGTTTTATCCTAGACTTATGGAACCCCTGGTCTAAGCAAAGTGCATTCACTTGTTTTGACGTTGGATGACAGTGAAATACTGATTCATACCTTGTTCGCAGCAGCTGGGTGAACAGTACGTGTTCTGTTTACTCTGCCCCCCCCCCCCCCCCTGCAACACTGTGCAACCTATCTCCAGTAATGTAGTGAAACAAGCAACTGGAGGAATAAATTGTGTGAAATTGTGTATGGTGACAAAAGCAAAGCACAGTAAGATCGTGGTCGGGCTGATAAGAAGCCTAATGTACCTGACAACCAACTAAAAGCTATAGACACATCATATATGAACAAAAGAAAAGTGCATTTACAATTAATACTACATTCAGTCACCCTCAGTGTCGATAACTGCTTGGCACCTCTGAGGCATGTTTGTGACCACAGGTTTTTCTGCATATTCATGTGGAAGAGACTTCCAAAAGTGTAGAATTTGCTCTGGTAGCTGTTTTAAAGTGAAGATCTTTTTCCTTGCAACTTATTTTTGATGTAAGACCATACATTTTCAACAGGGTTAGTGTAAGGTGCCTGTGAAGGTCAATCCAATACCTGCACATCTTTCACCTTTTTGCAGTCACTGCACAGCCTGCTGCGATGCTTCGGATTATTGTCCTCCTCCAATCTTCACTTTTCTCAATGAACTAACATTTGGCGGCCAGCCTCAAACATCTTTGATAAACTTCAGACATAAACTGCACTCACATTTCTTCTTATGTATCTCAGTAAATAATTCAAAGTAAATTAATATTTTATGGACAATGCATGAAGGACAAAGGTTCCCTCCATTGGGCTGTGAAGAAACTAAGCCAATATCTTATACCATCTGTGTGTAATTCCAACCATGCTCTTACTTAACAGACTGTATGTCTTGTTATATGTGATGGCCATTTGCATGTGCAGCAACCATCAAGAGAGAGACAACTACAAAGAGGACCACACAGTGACATACAGGACAATCCAAGGACATCAAAGTGTGTGAGAAGCCTCAGCTTACAATGACCATGCACCTGTCATGTTTATTGGGGTAACACTAAATAGTACATGATGCATTCGAAACATCATCCCTCCCACTCTGTTGCAGTTTCCTTTCTAGCAGGAGAATGCTCAAACACCCACTTCTCTCATTAGCCAATGCATTCTCCAACCAGTTCATCGACTCCCTTCCCCAGCACAATCACTAGTTCCGTCTCGCAGTAACAATGTATGCAGCATAATGGGACGGCATCTTGAAACTTCCTGGCAGATTAAAACTGTGTGCCGGACCGAGACTTGAACTCGGGACCTTTGCCTTTCGCAGGAGAGCTTCTGTTAAGTTTGGAAGGTAGGAGATGAGGTACTGGCAGAAGTAAAGCTGTGAGGACGGGGCGTGAGTCATGCTTGAGTAGCTCAGGTGGTAGAGCACTTCCCTGCAAACGGCAAAGGTCCCGAGTTCGAGTCTCGGTCCGGCACACAGTTTTAATCTGCCAGGAAAATTCATATCAGCACACACTCCGCTGCAGAGTGAAAATCTCATTCTGGACGGCATCTTGTCTGGTTCGCATTGTGCATTCTTCAAACCACAGTGACAACATGGGTATCTGGAATTAAAGGTTTTGTACATTCCTGTAGGCAACTGGGGGAGGCGGGGGTGGGGGGTTGTTAACAAGAACATTACAGCAGATTTGGTGCTTCAAGACAAACAAACTTTCTTATAGCAATGGTCATAGAGCAAAACCCACAATTTCAGTGAAATTCATGTTATTCATTGGTGGCTCATTAGGACAAAGGTGTTTTATTGCCTGGTTAAATTATAAAAGTTTCTCCTATCCAGAGTTACAAATTTTTAAGTTTCACAGTACATTCAACATTTCATGTACAGCAACATGAAATCAGATTTCTAGCACTGCATTCGTGGAACAATTAGTAATGAGTATGCCATGAAAGTACAATGAATGCACAGCAAGCAAAATATCAGTTGTATATTTTTTTCTAAACATTCTGCTTTATAATAGTATATTTGTTACAGAAACTGTAAGAAAGATATTCTGGCATTTTACTAAAATTTTCAGTGTCAGTTATATGAATGAAATTACATTTTCTGTCACAAGAACTGTACAATTTTTAAACTGACAAGCTCATAAGGCTTTAAAACATATTAAAACTGATCTGGATTAGTAGAAAAAAGTATTCAAAATTGAAAATGGTAAGTTAATGTTACCTTGGGGATGGATGGGGCAGAATTTTCATGAGCAGAAGTTACAGAGACCGTTGCTGAAGATGCTCTACCTAGAGTAGCTTCTTTTGAACGTGGTATACGTTTTGCTTGACACACTAGTAATCGTGGTTCCTCGCAATCCCAGCAATGTACAACAACTAGACGACCCCTGCAATAGAAAAATGTATATGATTTGACAAATAATGGGTATGTCAAGTCGGAGGGTGGAGGAATGCAAAGGTATACTATCTCCAAAAGGACCACATCTACAGTAAGGCTGCTAAAAGAATGTCTGCAACATTTCACGTGCAGGAACTGCATTGTGTTGAGGGGACACTCTAGCACCAACCCAAGCTCTGGATTTCATTAAAGTTGCTATGTTGGTCATGCTGTGCTGCGACATCTGCCACACCAGGTCCTGTCAAGTGCCACGCTTTCTTAGCGGCTGCAAAGCATCTGTTGCGTGCTCACCACTTGTCGCGGGTCTTGAGTTACTAATGCTGTTTGTGTTAAAAGTGCAGTCTGTGATATAGCCTCTTCCTCTAGCCACAAGAAAGTGCGCACTGGTACTACATTACAGAGCCAATCTCATGAGCTAGTATATAATGTACAACACTATTCTGAGTACAAAAGGGATAAGGGCGGGTCTGTTATACCATTGTTGAAAGATGTTGAATGGGTTGCTGCTGCTCTGGAAACTGGAATGACCACTGTGAAGAAATAATGAGGGAGCAGTGTGCTGGAGATCTACAGGAACCAACTGCTGCCCTTTCGAATCCAGTGAAAACCAGAATGCGTGCTGCTAAAATGATGGGACTGCATAATTTTCAAGAGAACACAGTTCGGTGACATTTGTATGAGTATTATGTGCAGAAAGACTGTCCAACTCAGAAGAAGCTGCTTCTCTCAAAAGCTGTACTAAAAAAGATAAGGATTCAATGGAAAACTTTTCTGGAAGAAGAGTTCAACTTGACTGAGAGGATATTGATGACTGGAGATGCTGTTTTTATAGACAAGCATCTAAGCATAAGTCTCACAAAACAGTTTGGTTGAATGAAATGTGGGCAAATGCTGGTCATTCCAGATTGAATGTGTGGATCAATGACACTGCATGAGGAACAATGAAAGCTTCGGTTGGAAAAGTAAGTCATCTCATTCTTTTACTTGCGGGAACAATCAGTGGGTTTGTACCAAATGCTCTGTTGCTATTTACACCAAAGAAATCTGGTGACTTTAACAAGGAAATGATGGTAACAAAATTTAAAAAGTGATTTTTGCATACAGACTGAAGTGGTAATGAAAAGGCTGGGAATCAAACCTGCTTATGAGGCAGGTGCACTAGCCGCTATGCCACCTTGGGACAGCAGTTCACACAACTACATGGATTACCCTGGCGTACCTCCCTCCTGAATCCAAATTCTCAGTGCTGCCCTCGTCTACTTTAAATTCCCCCTCACACACAAACAGAATTGACAAGGTTCTCCATGTTCTGGAACAGCACCTCAGCATCGGATGTAAATGGTGGATCCAGCCCGAAACATAGCTGCAGGTACTTATGCAAATGAAATGACAAAATTTCAGAAACTTTAATGGTCTCATACAGATATGATTTTATGTATATAGACATAAGTGGCAAGTGAAAATTTGTATCAGGGCCGGGAATCAAACCTGGGTCTCGTGCTTACTAGGCAGATGCGTTAGCCGCTAAGCCACCTTGACACAGTGGTCCACACAACTGTACAGAATACCCTGGCACACCTTCCTTCTTGATCCAAATTCTTACTCCGACCCCAGTCTACTTTAAATTCCTCCTGTATACACATAAAACCATATATTGTATGAGACCAATAAAGTCTCTGAAATTGTGCCATTTCATTTATTTAAAGAGTGGTTCATACACTCTTTGCTTCCGAACATAGAAAAGAAATCCACTGTAACACTAGATAATGTACTATACCATTCTGTGCAGCTAATCAGTTAAACAAAGGCCCTCCATGCAGTAGCAGGAAGAGTAACAGTAGGCAGGCTAGAGAGTAACAGCATAGATTCACTTGATGGGGAAATGAAAAAAGGCTGAATTGTAGGAATCGTGAAAGAGCACAAATCATGGGACTGACACAATTGCAGAAGCAAATGGTCACAGTGTTGTGCCTTCCACCACATCATTGCCATTTCAATGCAATAGCAATTGCATGGGCTCAGGTACGAAGTGTTGCAGACAGAAATAAAAAGTTTTAAATTAAAAGATGTTGAATATTTAGTGTGTGAGGTATTGGGCAGTATTATTCCCACAAAATGGAACAATACTGTCAGACATAAGTTGCACTTTTTGGAAGAGGCATAGGAACGAGAAAGTGCACTAGACAAAGGGTGGAAGGCCGGACAATAAAATTAGGGGATGATGTCAAGGATAGTGACATAGGAAATGTGGAAAATGATGACACACTCTTTGAAAACTGCGGAGTTTATCCTCTTCCCTAATATGTCTGCTTCAAAATGCTGTAGAAAGAGACCCACTGCTCAGAGCGATGTCAAATCTGATCAGCATATTATTGACATTGGGGTGGAGGGGAGGGGGAGGGGGAACATCAAGGAGGTGGACAACAACAATAAACAATAGATAGCACTATAAGCATCTTAACATAAATGGGGTAAACTACAAATGACAGATGAATCGCGGTACAACAGCTATGGTCTGAGTTGAACCATCCGTACTGTTCATTGGGCACAACCGCACAAATTAGGCAGTCACCAGGTGTGGCACTGATAGTTAGGTAAACCCATCCACCACTGTAAGATCATAGCACATTGGATGGGAAAAATTGGTTTTTAATTGATCTGAGGGCAAAAACCAGATAAAAAGCAAAATGACACTACTTTTTAATCATCCTGGGGCCAATAACCACATAAAGAGCAAAACGCATTGGTTTCTAATTAATGTGAGCTTGGCACAAGACATGTCCACCATTTTCTGCTAAAGTTGAAAGCATGAAACAATATGTTTGACAACAGATTGGAGTATCTCAAGGATCATGTTCATAATGTATTATGCAATGTGTGCCTTTGATTTATCTTCATTTGTAATTGGAGCACTGAATACGACATCTTTAAGACAATCCCAAAGTCAGAAGCCATGCAGAAAAGACCAGATGATCTGGATGGCCAGGTTGATAATTTTAGCATTTCTGAAATGCCTTGCAGGAGCTGTTTCTGTGGCTGAGCAATGTATGGAGGAGAGCCATCTTTCATAAAATTGCTCCTGGATTTTCAAGGTCCGAGGATAAGATCATGACCTCGCCACAACTGCGATGCTTCTCATATTTCAGTGACAAATGGTTTGAAACCCAATAGGAATTGCTGCTCTCAGTAAATGCAGGTCCATCTCAACCAGTTTCTGAGTGAACATCGTGAAGTGAACTGCATGCAAAGGACATTTGGAGTTGTGTACCTCGCAAAAGTTCATTGGTGACAATGGCACATAAAGCAGCAAATTTTCCATGGGACAAAAAAACACTGAAATTGGAGAGCAGCTGACTGGAGGCATGTATTGTTGTCTCATGAGTCACAATTTTGCACTTTTTCAAATGATGCAAGGCATCAAGTGCACTAATACCACAATGAGGCATTTCACCCACAACGAGAATATTTATTTCAACATTTTCTGCGACAAAGTGTCACCCTTTCTTCTACATCTTCACACTGAGTACGTTATTGACATTATCGTCTTCCAAGTTGAAAACGCCTGTGTTCACTGGGCTAAATTCCTGGTTTGGCAAATACTTGGATACCCTGCCACACCTAATTGGCCCACAAAATCACCTGCTCTTAATGTCACAGATAATGTTTGGGATTTTTTGAACAGCAGGTGAAATGTAGCAATTAACATTCTCACAATTTGGTAGCTTTATGAGATCTAATCATCAATGATTGGCTTAAGCTGGGTATGTTATACGAGAAGAATCTTATGAACTCTCTTCCTTGGCAAATTAAGGCCATTATCGAGGCTAGAGGTTGTACTGTGTAGTACACGTGATACTCCCTGTGGTGCCTAATTTTCTGCCTGGGATGCCTATTACTTTGACAAGTTTCTTCAGCGCAATTATAGATTTGCATCACTAACAAATTCTGTCTCTTCTTCAAATTTAATATTTCTGTTTGTTAATTATTTGTCTAATATCAAGCGGCTCATGAAGAATAAAATTTGTAGCAAAGCTTTGGATTAATAATGTTAGTTACTCATGCAGTCTGTTTCCCTTCCTAGTTTTGATGAACATTTTTGTGTATTGTTAAGAGTTAATTTTATATTGTTTTTCTCACCTTATCTCAGCACAAATTCCCGAATCACCACTCATCACTGGAAGGCTGTTAGGCTCTTCATTACTGCCTAAACTGTCCATTCGACCAAGATCTGTATCATAACAGGAAAGTGTGTCGGCTTCCATGTCCCATACATACAAACGAGGGTCAGGTTGGAAATTTGACTGTAACAGTAATATAAAATATTATTATTGCAATATGCTATGCTATACACAAAATTCATCTCCGTTACAGTCAGACTGCAGTGTATTTCTTAGTGCATATTTTATGCTCTGCGATAAACAGGAAATTTACTCACACAATAAATATAGCAGCAACAGGAGGAAAAACCTCACGTTACATTTGAACACTATAGTAAATTTGTGTTAGCAATTTCCCTCAATCTTACTGTCACTTAACAGGTGTTAAAGAAATTTATGGGATGTACAGTCAGCATATTACTGAACTTTTTTTTTGCACATTCTTTTTTTGATAATTATAGCTTATGCCTGAGAATAGAATTTTAGAGAGAGAGAGGGGGGGGGGGGGGGGGGGGGGACGGACGGACCTTTATTTTCTGGACTGTATAATAATCATTCTTCTATACAAACAAAAAAGGGAATGTAGACCTGTTTTTTAATAATATACTCTACAACCCACGTTCAAAGCTATGGTCATTAATTTAGAAAATCCAGGATGTAATGTAACAACATTCTGAAAAGGAAAGTTGTTACTCATCATATATTGGAGATGCTGAGTTGCAGATAGGCACAACAAACAGACTCTCACAATTAAAGCTTTTGGCCATTAAGGCCTTCGTCAGCAATAGACGACACACACACACACACACACACACACACACACACACACACACTCATGCACATTCAACTCACAGATGACTGTTGTTTCAGTTGCCTGAGACTTCATAATATTGGTTATTAATAGGTTATCTAATGGTACTGGACCTGAGAAAGCAAAGTTTCTATATGTTTCTGACAGAGTGGTGATGTAAGAAATTGTGCAGTGATGAGGTCAGTGAGTTTTGAAGTTAGTTTCTCACTCTACATTCCTTCAGTTCCTACATTTATCCAATGCAATACGAAAGCAACACTTGAATTTAGTATAACCATACTTGCTGCCATACATTTACTAAAACACAAAGAAATTGGGAATGTAACAAAAAACTATTTCTAATATAATTTTGCTCCTAAGATATACTGTATATCTGAAGTATTTCCAAATGACTTGAGGCCAAGTATGGAATTACACTTGTAACTCACCAAAAATATATATGAAAAACATTTCCACAGACAGTGGGAAGAAAGGTGAAAATGAAGTGAAAAAATAACTTGTGTGTAAGAAAGCTGCAACAAGTTTTATCATTTACCAATTCTGGTGATGGAGTGCTCAACGAACAAGAAGTTGACACAGGACAAAGAAGACAGAAGATGTGAAAAATGTAGTGATCACTTTAAAGAAGGATTTGATGAAACAAAGGAGCACAAATAACAGAAACAGCCTGCTACCGTAGCTCTCCATAAAACTGTTTTAAGATTTTAACAGATAAAGTGACATTTAGGGTCAATGTGGAGGCTGTCTGGCTGGCCTCGCCCATTCATCCTGTAAGTGGGCAGGTGGCTGCTCCTTCAGCAGGGCCCGAGCAGGCACACAGGGGCAAAGGCTTGCTGGTTATTGGGAGCTCCAACATTAGGCGGGTGATGGAACCCCTCAGGGAAATAGTGTACAGGGCTAGAAAGAATTCCAACATGCACTCAGTTTGTCTGCCGGGGGGCCTCATCCAAGATGTGGAGGCGGCCTTGCCTGCGGCTCTCGAGCGTACAGAAAACCCCTTAGGGAAATAGTGTACAGGGCTAGAAAGAATTCCAACGTGCACTCAGTTCGTCTGCCGGGGGGGCTCATCCAAGATGTGGAGGCGGCCTTGCCTGCAGCTATCGAGTGTACGGAGTGCAGTCGTCTGCAAGTAGTTGCTCACGTCGGCACCAATGATGCCTGTCGCTTAGGTTCTGAGGCAATCCTCAGTTCGTATAGGCGGCTGATGGATTTGGTGAAGACTGCTGGCCTCGCAGCGAGGTGCAAGCAAAGCTCTCTATTTGTAGCATTGTTCCCAGAGTGGATCGGGGTCCTTTGGTTTGGAGCCGAGTGGAGGGTCTCAACCAGAGGCTTCGTTGACTCTGTGACAGTCTTGGCTACAGATTTCTAGACTTGCGCTATTGGGTGGGGAATTGTAGGACGCCCCTAGATAGGTCAGGGGTGCACTACACAAAGGAAGCAGTTACTCGGGTAGCAGGGTACTTGTGGCGTGCAGATGAGGGTTTTTTAGGCTAGGCAGTAGTGCGAGGTGACCTGATGAACACCCACCAGTCGACATGCAGGCAGGGAAATCAGGACGCGCTCAGTGTAAAGACACTTCAGCTATCAAGATATTAGCAGTAAATTTTCAGAGTGTTCGGAATAAAGTTCCTGAATTTACTGCCCTCCAGGAAGCGTGTGGCAAGCAAATTATTCTCGGGACTGAGACCTGGCTGAACCCTGAGATAGGAAGTTCTGAAATATTTAGTGAGGGTTGGAACGTGTATCGGAAAGACAGATTAGACACCTTAGGAGATGGTGTCTTCATTGCAGTTGACAAAAATATTTTATCTACTGAGGTCGAAGTAGAGTGTGATTGTGAAGTTATCTGGACACATTTAACAGGGCTAGGAGAAATAAAGTTAATTGTTGGGTGTTATTACCGGCCACCAGGTTCCACTGTGGCAGTTCTAGAATCATTCATAGGGAGTCTACACTCTGTATCGCAGAAGTACCAGGATCATGCTATATTAATCGGAGGCGACTTCAATGTGCCTAGTATAGACTGGGATGTGTATGGATTCATTACAGGTGGTATAGACAAGCCGTCATGTGAATTACTTTTGAACACATTATCCGAAAACGGTCTTGAGCAGCTAAATCGACAGCCAATGCGTAATGGAAATATTTTAGATCTGGTAGCCATGAACAGATCAGACCTCATCGACGGTGTCAATGTTGAGACAGGGATTAGTGATCAGGATGTTGTCATTATGACTATGGTTACGAAAGTTAAAAAGTCGGTCAAGAAGGCTAGGAGAGTATTCTTACTAGAAAGAGCAGATAAGCAGTTGTTAGCATCCCACTTAGTAAATGAATAGACTTCATTTACTTCCGGTACGATGGACATGGAAGAATTATGGGAAAATTTTAAACACGTTGTAAATCACGCATTGGACAAGTATGTGCCGATGAAGTGGGTTATGGACGCAAAAGACCCACCGTGGTTTAACAGCGCAATTCGGAGAATGCTCAGGAAGCACACACAGTTGCACTCGTGGTACAAGGAAGATCGGGAGAATGATGACAGGCAAAAGTTAGTAGAGATTTGTGCTGCTGTAAAAAGAGCGATGCGCAAAGCATTCAACCACTACCACCGTCATACCTTAGCAAAAGATCTTGCTGGAAACCCAAGGAAATTCTGGTCTTACGTAAAATCGGTAAGCAGGTTGAAGGCTTCCATCCAGTCACTCACTGATCAGTGTGGCCTGGCAACGGAAGACAGCAAAACGAAAGCTGAAATTTTAAATTTAGCATTTGAGAAATCTTTCACACAGGAGGATCGTACAAACATACCACCGTGTGAGCCACGTACAGATTCCCGTATGGAGGACATAGTGACAGACATCCCTGGGCTTGTGAAGCAGCTGAACGGGTTGAAAATAAATAAATCGCCAGGTCCTGATGGGATTCCAATTTGGTTTTACACAGAGTACTCTACTGCATTGGCTCCTTACTTAGCTTGCATTTATCGCAAATCTCTTGCCCAACATAAAGGCCCGAGCGACTGAAAAAAAGCGCAGGTGAGGCCTGTATATAAGAAGGGTAGAAGGACAGATCCTCAAAATTTTAGACCAATATCCTTAACATCGGTTTGTTGCAGGATTCTCGAACATATTCTCAGTTCAAATATAATGAATTTCCTTGAGACAGAGAAGTTGCTGTCCATGGATCAGCATGGCTTTAGAAAGCATCGCTCCTGCAAAACGCAACTCACCCTTTTTTCACATGATATCTTGCGAACCTTGGATGAAGGGTATCAGACGGATGCCATATTCCTTGACTTCCGGAAAGCGTTTGACTCGGTGCCCCATTGCAGACTCCTATCTAACGTATGAACATATGGGATTGGTTCCCAAATATGAGAGTGGCTTGAAGACTTCTTAAGTAATAGAACCCGTTGCTGTCCATGGATCAGCATGGCTTTAGAAAGCATTGCTCCTGCAAAACGCAACTCACCCTTTTTTCACATGATATCTTGCGAACCTTGGATGAAGGGTATCAGACGGATGCCATATTCCTTGACTTCCGGAAAGCGTTTGACTCGGTGCCCCATTGCAGACTCCTATCTAAGGTATGAGCATATGGGATTGGTTCCCAAATATGAGAGTGGCTTGAAGACTTCTTAAGTAATAGAACCTGGTAAATTGCCCTTGATGATGAGTGTTCATCGGAGGTGAGGGTATCATCCGGAGTGCCCCAGGGAAATGTGGTAGGTCTGCTGTTGTTTTCTATCTACATAAATGATCTTTTGGATAGGGTGGATAGCAATGTGTGGCTGTTTGCTGATGATGCAGTGATGTACGGGAAGATGTCGTCACTGAGTGACTGTAGGAGGATACAAGATGACTTGGACAGGATTTGTGATTGGTGTAAAGAATGGCAGCTAACTCTAAATATAGATAAATGTAAATTAATGCAGATGAATAGGAAAAAGAATCCTGTGATGTTTGAATACTCCATTAGAAGTGTAGCGCTTGACACAGTCACGTCGATTAAATATTTGGGCGTAACATTGCAGAGCGATATGAAGTGGGACAAGCATGTAATGGCAGTTGTGGGGAAGGTGGATAGTCCTCTTCGGTTCATTGGTAGAATTTTGGGAAGATGTGATTCATCTGTAAAGGAGACCGCTTATAAAACACTAATACGACCTATTCTTGAGTGCTGCTCAACCATTTGGGATCCCTATCAGGTCGGATTGAGGGAGGACATAGAAGCAATTCAGAGGCGGGCTGCTAAATTTGTTACTGGTAGGTTTGATCATCACGCGAGTGTTACGGAAATGCTTCAGGAACTCGGGTGGGAGTCCCTAGAGGAAAGGAGGCGTTCTTTTCGTGAATCGCTACTGAGGAAATTTAAAGAACTAGCATTTGAGGCTGACTGCAGTACAATTTTACTGCCGCCTACTTACATTTCGAGGAAAGGCCACAAAGATAAGGTAAGAGAGATTAGTGCTCGTACAGAGCCATATGTGCAGTAATTTTTCCCTCATTCTGTTTTGGAGCGGAATAGGGAGAGAAGATGCTAGTTGTGGTACGAGGTACACTCCGCCATGCACCGTATGGTGGATTGCGGAGTATGTATGTAGATTTAGATGTAGATGTAGATTTAGCTGGCAGATAAACATGACAAGATCTATGAGCTTGATGAATTATGGAAATGGTTTAAGAAGGATTTCAAAAAGTATTTCGTCAGTACCATGAGAAGGAATTAGATTAAAAGACAGTACTACCAAAAGTGAAGAAACAAAAGAACAGGAAATGAGAGTTTTATGAGTTATGGTCATGCAAGGCAAACAAAAGTTGCTCACCCAAAAAAGAAAGAGATGGTGATCATTTGTCAATTTTTTTTAATTTTCTTAGTAAATAAAGTCAGATGCTTCAACAGCTTTAGATTCTAAAATTCAGTTTTTGTAACTAACAGAAATTCCCTGTCATATGAGCAAAGGGAGGTGTAATATAGTACAGATCTCTACACATTACAGGAACAAACAGATCTGTCTGCAGCAAACAATGATCCACCGGAAAATACTTTATTAAAATGTGTTAAATTATTTAAATATATCCACCCTACTTCCCTGTCTATATCTGAGTCACTACGTTACAGGTAATACAAATGTCTTTTCCTTAATTTATAAATCTTAAATGGCTGATAAAATTTCTATCTATTTGGTAGGAAGGACTTACTCTAGCTACAGTGATGGAGACCCGTGTGCCAGTGCAGTTACTGCAAGCAAGCATGACCTCACCAAAGTCGGGGAGCTCATCATCCAAGTTTCGAGAACGCCCATGCTGCTTAGCCTCTCTAGAATGCAGACAAAAATGTTTATAAAAACTGAGTAGTTATTTTCAAATTCCTTGTTGCATCACTAGTTCTTTAGGCAGTAGCATCAGAATACATAGGAATTATTGTAAGAGCTGCAACCAATACTGCTGTAAAACTAAACTGAGACGTTATTCCAATATTATTCATTGGTTATAAATTTCATGACTTCATCTACAATGGGTATACATGTATTAGCCAACTGTTACATATGAACATTGGTGCTGGATCAGGACTCGAATTCGGCTTTCTTGCTTATTGCAAGCTGTCACCTTAACCATTCAGGTTATTTGTGCATGCTTCCTAGCCTGATGCAAACCTCTTCAAGTTACTGTCAATATCCTTACATCATAGTGTTAGGCATATAAGTAAGTAAACTAAGACAGTGAAATGCAAATTTGTGCACCCTAAAGTGGTGTACAGAAAATAAGGTACTGATTACATCTACTGATGTCCAAAAACAAAATCAGACAGCCTTAAAATGAATATAGGAAATAAAAATTAAAAATATAATAACCATCAAAAGAATTAAACTAATTCTTTATAACATTAAAGGATTACAGAGACACAGGAATCAGGTTTGTTCAAATGAACAATGAAATGTACATAGCCCATTAATGACAATATCAATGAATAATGGGAAAAACATTAAAAAACAATGACAACCCTTTGTGATGGATAATAAAAACATATTACCATTTTCCCTAGTTCAACATTTCCCGAAGGTATGCCGAATCAGTCATTTTCACAGGCTAATAGTAAAATATTCTAACAACAGGGTAAAGAACACAGGATGATCTATTCTGTCAGAAAACTTCCTTGTCTTGCTCCTTTTCGCATTATGTGTGTAGGTGGGTGGGAAGGGGGAGAGGGAGAGTGGGAGCGGTTGGTGATGAACTATGAGATTTAGTTCTATATGAAATTATGTGTACATTGCATTCTTATCTTTACCATTAACTTTTCAACATGTGTGCAAGCATTCTTTTTTTTAATTTTGTACTGCACATAAGTCCAGCTATAATTATAAGACATCACATAAGTGTTATTACTCTCAAAGAAGATGGTAAGAATATATTTAATGACACAGTGATGCAAAATCACAAACTTCACACAAATTTTCATTAAAACATGAACGCAAAATATTGCATTAAGTATATGCCCTGTAATCAAAAATATTAATTACATAACTAATTTTTATTGCTGTGTTAGTGTAATTCTATGAAGACATACAACTACATTTATGAACAGTAACTTCCATACTAAGTTGAAAAATGTTTTGCATGCAGTGACTGTCATAATTATTGAGACTCAGTTAAGTTGGACAAACTTTCATTATGCACCATTATTCTACTTCTTCTTAACTGATCCCTTTCTTTTCCCTTTTATAAGATATCTTTGCGTCATCATATTTTGTACATCATAAACTGTGTCTTTTTATGGTTATCCAACATAGCAGTTTGTTCAAAATTCCTTATTCTTGAATCCTTTCCAATCATATCATACCATTTTTGTAGTGCACTTGTACTTATTAACCCTGTCCCCCTATTCTTAAAATTTTCAATGTACTGTTGAGAAATTTCATGTTACTGATTTTTATTTTCAATTCTTTTTTTCTAAGGTATTCTGATGCAAATGTGAAATTCAACATATTAGCATAACACTGGTGGCATAAAATGTAGTGCATTTATTTTTATTAGGAGACATAATTTCACCCTTAAACTGCTCAAATATAAATAAGGTGTCAGCATGTTAACACAAATACCTGGATTACTCTTATATCTTTCTAATACGTCTGATATTACTGCGGATGAAAGTGAAAGAACTTCTAATACATAGCTCCACAGACCTGTGTGACAAATTCCAGAGACGCACGATTCCTAGAGATGAAGCAACAGTCAGAAAGGAGCCACAGAGTGACATGACAATTGGCTGACCTTCTGCTGCCCCAAGAGATAGGGTTTGCTTTATAGTGCCATGTAAGGTGCGGATGTCCAGTTTAGCACCCACTGACAGTACCACCAGATTTTCTTCATACAAAACACAAGTGTCCACTTCGCATGCAAATGTTGCTGGAAATAATACCAGTGTGAGAAAACACAACATTTCAAATTTAGTCATCTCATTATACATATGAGAAAAGATTTATTAAATTTCTATAATTTCTTACAGAACAGGTAGGGAGAAAAGCATAAAAGAAAAGTAAAAGTAACAATTCTTCTGCTTTCAAATGCATAAAGTAGTTTGCAATAGCATGTCCGTCAGTGCTCTATTTTGAATGAAGTTTCCGGTAATTTGAATCATAAAACAGGTTGCTCCTGTGCTTCTTCTTGGGTTTAATTTGTAATGTTTTTCCTGAATTTTCAAGAACTGAGTAAATATTTTGTCTGTGATTATTTTGACATTTTTCTACACAGCTCGAATGCAAACATACATATATGCCTTGGATGAATCTTTTAGCCTCTTCATAAGTTCTGCATGATGTAATCTGCTGGTATATTTCTTCTCTCTATGGAAGGAATCTTATACTGCTATTCTGAAACTTACTTAGTGATTTCACTCAAAGATTAGTTCAGAAATGTGCCCCGCACATACCAACATGAGGTGGCATATATTTATACTTAATTATTTGTAGGGTAGTAATTTCAGTTGTGAATACATTTCACCTGGAAGAATGGTTTCCATGCACCAAGAAACTTTTCAGTACTTATCTTACTACTATATCTGTGATGATAAAAGCTGTAATTAAGATAAAGATTTGGGGAAATAAGCACTAGCAGTTTCTGAATTATATGGGGCCATGAAAAAATTATGACTGCAATTTGAGAAATCTCCCAAGGTACGTTTGACCATGTCACTCAAAGAAGAAGAAGAATTACAGCAACTGCAAACTGTTTATGAAAATCTTAACATATCATTTAACAATACTCACCAACAGACTTGGCAGCCATATTAGCAGCTGTAACAGAAGTAGCACCCTCACTGGGTGGTAACAACTGGTAAACAGCAAGTGTTCGTGCACTCCAAGCAGCAATGTGTTGTGATGACACAGCTACACCAGATACTTGCAGATCAACTTTCAGTTCCATGTAGTGCATAGGTGCAGGTGGGAGTGTCTGTACTTGCAGTACATTTGGAGATATCTGTACTGTTGATACCTGTTATATGGAAATTCCTTACATTACATACAATGAAACAATTGTTAAAATATAATCAATATCACAATTAAAATACAATTTGACAATAATTAATAATACATAGATACCACACATGTTTACTGTGCTGATGCAAAGTGATATGAGTAACTATCATTATTAAAGTATAACTGAACTATTTGTGTTTCCTCATTATCAAAGGAACCTTACAAATCACCTATAGAAGTATGACAGAGATAAAATGCTAGCTTGCATGTAGGAGTATTTTCACATTTTTGTGAAGCTCAGTAAGGCAGAATGTCATACACGTCATACTGGTAGAAACAGTATGTTGAGGAGAACACACTGAATGAAAAATCTGGATGTACAATTTTTGCATGTCATATGGTGGAAGCAGATTTGCAAAGAACACCTGGAATGTGTAAAAGATTATACAAATGACAGCAGAGAAGGTAAATGCAGAGAAAAGGACTGGTTAGAGGTGCCAAAAGTAGGAGAAAAAATTAGTAATACAGTTGGAAGAATGTTGAAAAGTAGGAGAAAGAGAGGAAAAGTGGTCAGGGAAGACAATGGAAGTGTAATTATAATTCCATAAAAAACAAATTATAAATAGATAACCCAAGGTGTAACATTACTGAAGGGAGTAGCAATTGATGCAATGGATGTTGGTTGTCAAAAGTATTTGAAACCACTACTTACTATAAACCATCTACAAACACAGAGACATTACTTGGTCAGCATTAACTTATATGCTAGAAATATGTAAAATATTCCTATAACCATGAAACAAAAGACATCATTTTTCTAGGTTTTGTCTAGTCTAAACTTTTTCAACATCCATACAAAATCACAATTAGCAATTAAAGGTGTATGAAATAGCTACCCCCATAAGCATATAAGTACGAAGTGTACGGTTTTAGATTACAGGAAGAGTCACCTATGGTAAAGCTTTGTGTAAGATGGGAGCCACAGTTATTGACTGAATACTGATCAGGAGGAAAGGTAAATTTCTCGTTCATTTTTGGACTATTACTGGAATACTGCAACTCTTTCTTCTCTGCACTGATTTTTTATGTGGGTGAGCGATGTACCCACTGTTCCACATCAGAAATGAAGCAGCAATCAAAACAGTAAGTGGTTCTATTTCTGGGATACAAAAATAATTCTTGTTATTGATTGCCTTGCAAAGATTAAAACAGTAACTGGTAAATACGAGGGCTATCCATAAAGTACATTACGTTTTGGAATTAAAAATAAATAATAAAGTATTGGAAATTTTTTTATTATATACAGCTGAAAGCCACACTTAAATACTACCTTTCTACATAATTGCCATTTAAATTAAGGCACTTATCGTAGCGATGGACGAGCTTGGAAATTCCTTTGTCGTAAAATTTGGCTGCCTGCGCCTTCAACCACGTGGTTACCTCTTCTTGAAGCTGTGCGTCGCCATCAAAACGCTGCAAAGCCAACCACTTCTTCATTGCTGGGAATAAGTGGAAGTCGCTCGGTGCCAGGTCGGGACTGTACGGCGGATGAGGAAACAACTCCCACTTAAAAGATTCGAGAACTTCATGAGTGGCATTTGCCGTGTGGGCCCGGGCGTTGTCGTGAATCAGCAAGATCTTTGAGCCTAACTTTCCCCTGCGCTTGTTTTGTATTGCTCTTCTGAGGTTGTGCCGAGTTTGGCAATACCTTTGAGAGTTTATTGTAGTGCCTCTTTCCAGGAAATCCACAAAAATCATATTTCTACCGGGTTACTGAAGGTGCAGGCGGCCGAATTTTATGACGAATTTCCAAGCTCGTCCATCGCTACGATAAGTGCCTTAATTTAAATGGCAACTATGTAGAAAAGTAGTATTTAAGTGTGGCTTTCATCTGTATATAATAAAAAAAATTCCAATACTTTATTTATTTTTAATTCCAAAACGTAATGTACTTTGTGGATAGCCCTCGTACTATGCAACTTTTCTGGACCAAATGCATAAAATAAAGTTGTACAAGAGGTGTGGATTGCCAAAACAAACCAAATCTTTCATTATAAACAAATACCTGCCCACAAATGTGATTTGACACTGAGAAAACTAGGTATTTTTAGAACCAGATTTGGCACCCTCTGACTTCGAACTTTTCCCACAGCTGAATAGATTGGCAACTGGAAACATTGAAAGTCCAGTAATGAACGTTATGGCATTTGCAGGTGAGTATTTTGCAGGCTTCCCAGAATCACATTTTATGAATACAATCTACTCAACAGAAAAATGTTGGAAAAAGTTCACTGATCATAAGGGGACTACATCTAAAATCATCTTTCACAAGCCAGCTGATTTTTTTCCTTGTCCTACAGTGACTGTAAATATTAAAATGTGACTTTGTTAATTGAATTTTTTAAATGTCTTTGCCACAAGATATCTTGGGCCTACATTACATAACAGAACCAGTCAAAGGCATATTGACTGAAATCAAGCAATGGAAAATCCAGGATCGAATGTAACAACATTATGAAAAGGAAAGTTGCTACTCATCATATAGTGGAGATGCTGGATGATAGATAGGAATAACAAAAAAACTGTCACAAGTACAGCTTTCAGCTAGTAAGGCCTTCATCAACAATGGGCAGCGCGCGCACACACACACACACACATACACACACACACACACACACACACACACACACACACACACACACTCATTAAATGCAACACACGACTGCAGTCTCAGGCAACTGAAACCTGTGCAGTTTAAGTTACCTGAGACTGCAGTCATGTGTGTGAGCTGTGTTTGCGTGAGTATGTATGTGTGTGTGTGTCTGTCGTCTATTGTTGTCAAAGGCCTTACTGGCCAAAAGCTTTATTTGTGACAATCTCTTTGTTCTGCCTACCTGCGACTTAGCATCTCCACTATATGGTGAGTAGCAACGTTCCTTTTCATAATACTGTTACATATTGACTGAAAGCGGTCATGACAACTAGTTTTGTAAACACAGCTTTGCATTCTTGTAGTGTTCAGCATGATGTAAGATATAATACTTTCAGTACACACACATCCAAAGGATTTTTGGCAACTCAGAGGAAATGAGTAATACAAGAAACTTTTCAAAATTACCCACTTTGCTGATGACGTATGTCTAGGTGTGATTGCTATTGTAACAGAGCAGCCAGAAAGTCAGCAAGAGTATTATCTGTATCTAAAGGATATTAAACATTACTTTAATATTTGTATGTCAGAAAGAAGTAAATGTGTCTGTATGTAAGGATTGGTGCAGGTCAGTTTTGGCGCGAGTATGCTCATGAGTGAGCATTCTGATTGGCAGTCAGTATGGTTTGCCAATCAGAACTAAGATGGTTCCCACTGGTTACCTGATAGTTATATTGGGAGTGAGGCCACAAGAAAGGAGTCGCTCGCCAGCCTCAGTCGCGGAAGGAAATGTTAAATGTGATGTTTCTAATTATGTGTAAAATGAAGGAATATTGACTTCCTCATGTTTGATATGTGTTGTGACTAATGCTGATGTAGTTATGGACAGTTTTGTGAAGTTTGGAAGTTCTAGAAATGTTTAGTTGGACAGATATTTGAGTGTGAAGTTTGGCCTGCATAGTATCCGCATGGCAATGTTTCAGTATTCACCCACTGAGCATTTTTGGCGAGCAATTCTTTTTTGAAATCCACCATCAGGACTGAGTGTAATAACTCATGTTAGTGGTGGAATTAATGACTGTGGAAACGTTGTTTAACTCGGGTCGGATTTGGACAGATTTCTGGCTGCTGTGCATGTGAAATGAGTGTACGAATTGTGAACATGAAGAAAATAGCCAATAGTTTAGATGTGGACTGAATAGTACCGTTTCTTTGGCTAGATGGACAAAATAAACCTTTTTGTGTGGAAATTTTGGACATTATTTTCCAGAAGCCAATCCATTTTCTTACCGCCCGATAAATTTTTTAAGGACAGTTTTTCTACAGAATTTTATTTCATTATTACAGTTGCACGGCCTCAGTAATTGTAGATATTAGATGGTGTTTTTATCAACTCTGCTTTTACATGCTCTTGAAAGTATCTACTTTGCCGAGTGGAGGGACATTGAGCAGACGACCTGAGGTAGGTGAATAGTAATTTGCAGCCTGCACACGGAATCCTCGAACCCCGCCATGCCAGAGTGTCAACAATAAGCCAATAAATCTACATCTATCCTCTGTGAACCACTGTGAAGTGCATGGCACAGAATACTTCCTATATTACTACATATTGCGGTTTCTTCCAAGATTGATTAAGTGTCTCTGTGTGCACTGTAATTAGCTTAATCAATTTAAAAAGTCCCTATGTTCCTTTAGAAGCAATACCTAGAAGGTTGTAGTCTACTCTTTTTCCCTGGTTCTTGAAACTTTCTATATAGTCTTTTGCAGGACAGCTGGCATCTATCTTCAAGTGTCTGCTAGTTCAGATTTTACATTTACTCCAAATATGGAGTTGGACAAACAGTGCTCTGATGCCATTGAATGCTTCTTGAAATTTGTTGTGCAGGCAATAAAGGACTCAGAAGTAACGTAACAAGTACTGTATGTAGTGATTCATTTAATAAGACAACTGCCATGTAAACTCTTCTAACCTAAAGTTCAAAAGCAGGAAAGCAATACATAAAATAAGTTAAAGCAAATTTTGACTGTGATATTGAAAAGTATTAGGAATGAAAACATTGTACATAAAAGTAAACCTCACTGTGTCAGTATACGCTGCACACAACCGCTGTTCTCGCAAAATGAACACTGTTGTAATTGTATTGGCAGCAAGCAAAGTGCCACCCCATGAAAGCTGTTTGATGGAACCATGCAGCTGACATCCTCGCAGTAATATCCAGTTGTCAGAATCTGCACCAGAGCTGCCAGTAGCCCCTCCACTGCCAGCATCAGCAGTAGTGCGTCGCCACATCAGCACTTGTCCAAGAGATGTCCCCGCACAAAGCAGCACTGTTTTGTAATGTGCATGCTTTGTCTTTATTGCAAGCAGATTAGATTACAGTTACAGCTGATGACATGAAATATAAATAAATGATTAGTATGAAAAATGATGATATTATGAAAAGGACTCATTACTACTCACCATAAAGTGGAGATGTCGAAATGCAGACAGGCACAAAAAAAAGACCTCTAAACAAGTAAGTTTTCGGCCAAAAGGCCTTCCTCTGAATTAGACAAAGCACAATACACACACTCACGAATACGCAACTCGTAAACACATGACAGCTGTCTCTGGCTGCCGAGGCCAGACTGCGAGTAACAGTGCATGATGAGGAAACAGTCCGGGTGGTCGGGGTAAGGAGGAGTCTGGGGAGGAGAGGGGGAGAGATAGCAGGGTAGGGTGGAGGATGGTAAAGTGCTGCTTGTGGGAGTCTACAGGGATGAAGTGGTGAGGGGGAAAAAATTCAGTTTAAACAATGGAAAATATTATGAAAAGGACAGACTGCTACTCACCATGTAGTGGATAAAGCTGAGTCGCTGACAGGCACAACAAAAAGACTGTGAAACAAGTAAGTTTTCAACCAAAAGGCCTCCTGAATTACACAAAATACACACACACACACACACACACACACACATTCAAGCAAATGCAACTCATAAACGAATGCCTTTCCGCAACTCAACATCTCCTTGCATTTGACTTGACTCTTAATTTCAGCTGTTACTTTTCAGTAATTTCCAAGACTTCTGCTGGGCAAAGCATAAAAACACGTGTATACCTTATCCATTATTCCTCATTTTCTGTTTTCTTCTTTTTCTGATGAATGGGCTATCTGATGGTTTAAAAACAAGAGATTACAGTTAATTTTTTATGATTAATGACCTAGTCCAGTTAGTCCTTTTCAGTAGCTGCAAGGTAGACTTTCTTCATCTGAATCATATCATAGATACTCATAAATATGATTTAAATAAGTTTAAGTGTGTATGTATTGTGTTTATTGTATGAGCTGGTTATTCTACTGAAGCAATACAGAAATATCTGAGAGCTGTTTAGTTTAGTGTTTCTATGGAAAAGGTAAAGTTCAATTTTTGCCACAGAAATATATGGCAAATTAAATTGAGTAAACAAGGACTGATTGAATAAAATCTACTCTTTTTCCTTCAAGGAAATTAATCTGTATGGAAAAAAAAGCCAGCACCTCAATGTTTCTTTTATTTCCATCATTGCTTTTTTGATGCACAAGTTGAACATTATGGGGGAAAGACTTTGCTGTGTCGTCCACACAGGAAATAGCCAGGACAAAAGCACTACAGGTGCAAAGATACGAGCTGGTGCCAGTGCCATTGAGACTTGTCACTTGCAATGGTTCCACTAACGCTAAAGGTGGTGCTGAGGATGAAGATATCAATTTCACCTCAGCCAATTGCCAGCCAAGTACAATCGACCACTGACCAGATAACAACAGACAGAAGCCTACTCGGAAGTTAGAAGAGCAGCTCTCGCTCATTTGGTTATAGAGCGTCATCCAGTACTGACTTAGACAGGGAACATTGCTTCGTGAACTCTCAGAAGTGAACAGACAGTTGTAAATTGCATTTTCTATGTACTGTGAAGTTTACCTACGATTATTTGCACTTCGCCATTGAGGGACTTTTTAGTCTTATGTTACATGCAGTGTTGCAGGCTTCATTATTCAACAAGTCACAAAGATAAGTAAACCTTTTGACTCCTATGTGTGACTTAGTTACCAATTTGTTGGAGTGCTGCAGAACCTTTGTTCTCCAGTCCTGTTACCTGACCCTAGGACATCCCCGTATAATAGTGGCAAGGAGAAATTGTCTTAGCGGTTTACTGCATCAGAAGCCATTTCACGAACTCACAAATTCGGCTTATCATAACAACAGTGGCATCTCAGCCTCCACAGCAGTGGTGACTAGGGTTTGCAAAAGAATTCATCCCCGTCTTACATGCTTTTTAAACCAAACTATTCTCTCTAAGTCTTCCACTCATTTTGATTTCTCTAGCTTAGTGTACTATTGTACATTACCCATCTTTCCCTACAGCTTGTATCTATTTTTTTGAGAATTTCAAGCACCTTGCAGCATTTTAGGTTGTTAAATGCTTTTACTAAGTTGACAAGTTCAATGACGGCATCTTAATTTTTCTGAAGTATTAGCTCCAGCATCAAAAACAGCAAAACAAATTATTTTTCTCTGGTGCCTTTACCTTTCCTAAAGTCCAATTGACTGTTATCTAAAAGATTCTCAGTTTTCTTTTCCATTCTTCTGTATATTATTCTGTGAGTAACTTGGATTCATGAGCTCTTAAGCAGATCGTGCGATAGCTCTTGCATTTATCTGCCAGTGTTATGTTCAGCATGATATTATCCAAAGATCTGAGTCTCTCTTGTTTGATCACAAACCTTTCCAAAGATCTATCAAACTCTGGATCCCCTACATCTTCGAAATAAACATCCTTTTCTTCTTTGATTTTATCATCAGATAATTACGTTTCCCTAAAGGTTCATGATGTACTTGTTCGCCTATCCTCTCTCTCCTCCATGTAAACAAGTGAAGTAATTTTTCCTTCTTAATGTTAACAACAAAGCTTTTAATTTCACCAAAACATATTTTGACACAACTATATACAGAATCTGTTCTTACAATCACCATTTTCTTTTTGACTTTTTCACATTATACCTTCAGTCAATTCTCTTATGTTCTCCCGCATTTCCCATTGCTTACATTCTATACTGATGTATTCCTATCTTTTTCTAACATTTATGTTGTTTCTTCTTTTGTTACGTGAAGAATTCCTTCTGTTATCTAACGTTTCTTCACAGGTACCTTCATTGTATTTGTCTGTGCAACTTTTATGACTGTCCTTTTTAAGGATGTACATTTTCCTTCAGCTGAAATGCCTGCTTGGTATTCATTATCGCAGTACCAACATCCTTATATGACTTCTAATGACAAATCATCATTCTTGAATACTTTAGTATCCATTTTTGGAAGTTGACTATCCAGGGCTGACACAAGTTTCCTCAAGTGAAATTCCCTGATATTTCCTTGATTTCCAGATAAGTTTTAGCATTTTTCCTTGACAAATTTTGAGATGTCAAGGGTAAGTAAAGACATAAGTTGACAAAAATTGTAAGGACTTCCGTATATGTCCTCCATTTTGTTTTGTTTTGTTTTAGGGCACAAAAACAACTAGGATCATACATGCCCATGTGTGTGGAACACGAAGACAAAGAGAGGAGTTAAAAGTGACAACATGTCAATCCCCAATGATGGAAGAAAGGTCTATAAAATACACATAGAGAAATGGAGGTCCAGAACTAAAAATTAAATGGCCTTCGCCATATTGCCAAGACGGATAAAAAATAAAACACGGTCAACAGCCCGTGCATTGTTCACTAAAACGGCCAATAATTCAGACGGCAAACCCAAATGGGAACATAAACAGTAAAAAAAGGGCATTCCATCAGAAAATGGCAGACTGTTAAAAGCTGTGCACAATGTGGTGTGGAAGCACCACTTAACAAATGGTGATGGCTAAAACGGCAGTGCCCAATACACAACCTACTTAAAATGATCTCCTCATAGTGGGAGGGCTGAGAGGAGGTCGTCCAAGCTGCTGGGAGAGGTTTAATAACCCAAAGCTTATTCCCATGAAGGGACAACCAGTGGTGATGCTAAAGTGACACCCTTCCTGACAGATGGCAACACAGATGGTAGTTCGGCATCATCAGAGAGAATGTAAAAACTAGTGGGCTGAAGTACAAGCACTGCAGCCTCGGCAGCAGCATTAGCAGCCTCGTTTCCTGTCACACTGGCATTACCAGAAACCCACATAAACATCACAGTGGCTTGATCAAGGGTGAGCAAGTGAAAGCTTTACTGGACCTGTTGCACAAATGGATGGATGGAGTAAAGTACACAGAGGCTTTGAAGGGTGCTGAGTGAGAGTGAGGAGACGACACAACTGAAAAGCCTGTGTTGCTGGATGTACTCCATGGCCAGATACAGGGTGAAGAGCTCTGGTGTAAATAAGCAGTGTGCCAGAAGCCGATACCAAAAAACGTTGGTGCGAACGATGAAGGCACACTCAACACCATGGTCAGTCTGTGAGCCATCAGTATACACAAAGGTACTACTGCGAAATTCTCTGTGAAGGTCATAAAACTGAAGGTGATAGAACGAGGCTGGTGTATTGTCTTTAGGAAGCGAATGAAGGCTAAGGTGAAAACGGTCTGCCGCATGAAGCCAAGGCGATGAAGGGTTAATACCCACTGCGAAAGCTGCAGGAAATGTGAAGTTAATCTGCTGGAGTAAGAGCCGAAAGCGAACTCCAGGGAGTAACAGAAAAGAGGGATGCACCCCCGTACTGGCAATCAAAGGAATCATGAAAGAAGGAGGCACAGGAGGGGTGGCCATGCATGGCAGACAAATGGCATGCATATCTGCTGAAGAGAAAGTCATGACGGCTGGACAGCAGTAGTTCGGCAGCTTCTGCATACAGACTCTCAACCGGGCTAGTGCAAAAGGGGCCAGTGGCCAAACGGAGGTCACGATGGAGGATAGTATTGAGGCGGTGTACGAGGGACAGATGTGCAGACGCATAAACAAAGCACCCATGTCTAGTTTCGAATGGACAAGGGACTGGTGCAAATGGAGGAGGGTGTTTCAATCTGCACCCCAGGAAGTACCATTAAGGACATGTAGGGTATTGAGGGACTGCGTATAGTGGGCTGCCAGGTAAGACATGTGGGAGGACCAAGAGAATTTCCTATCAATCAGGAGCCCCAAGAATTTCATAGTTTCAATGAAAGGAAGAGCAACAGGCCCAAGATGTAAATATGGTGACAGAAACCAATTGCACTGGTTCTGTCAGTGGAAAAATGAAAGCCATTGTTAATGTTCCTTGAGTAAAGACAGTCGAGACATCACTGAAGACGTGGCTCAATGACACAGTCTGTGAACAACTGTAATAGATGGTAAAATTGTCAGCAAAATGGGAGCTAGAGATGCCCAGCGAGAGACAGGCCATTATAGGGTTAATGGTGACAGCAAAGAGGTTGACGCTCAGGACGGAACCCTGAGGCACACTGTTTTCCTGGATACAGGTGTCTGACAACACAGAAACCATATGTACTTTGAAAACTCGGTCTTTTAAAAATTCCTCAAGAAAACGGGCCAGGCAGCCATGGAAGTCCCACATGTAGAGAGTACGGAGGGTACCAGCCCTCAGCAGATGTCGTAGGCTTCCTCCAAATCTAAAAACATGGCCACAGTCTGGGATTTCTGCAGAAAACCATTCATGACATGGGTGGACAAAGCGACGAGATGGTCAACTGCAGAACAGCGCGCTCGAAATCTACACCATGCAGTGGTCAGTAAATTACAAGACTCGAGCCACCATAACAGTTGGATGTAAGTCATACATTCCATCACCTTTCAAACACATCTGGTGAGAGAGATGGGGTAGTGGCGAGAAGGAAGTTATTTGTCCTTACTGGGCTTAGGTATGGGTATGACAGTGGCTTCATGCCAGTGTCTGGGAAACGTGCCCTCTGCCCAGATGTGGTTGTACATATTAAGCAGAAAGTGCTTGTCTGCAAGAGCAAGGTGCTGCAACATCTGAATGTGAACAGCGTCTGGCCCTGGGACAGAGGATCGTGATGAAGTGAGAGCATTATCTAGCTCACTCAAAGTAAAGGCAGCACTGTAACACTCACGATTCTGAGAAGAGAAGGCTATCGGCCAAATCTCCTCTGCTCGTTTCCAATGGAGGAGGGCAGGACAATAGTTGGAGGAGCTCGAGGCCCAAGGTGTTGGAGATAGCAATAGGGTCCATGATGACATTGTCTGCTACTGTCAGGCCGGAAATTGGGGAATGGATCTTGGTCCCAGGGAGCTGTTGGAGAGGAAGAGCAGGTGTAACTGTTAAAAGAACTAGTGAACAAAATTCAGCTAGCTTTTTTGTTTTCCTGAAGAATGCAACGACACTGTGCATGCATCTGTTTATAATTAATACAGTTTGCCATCACAGGATGACAGTTAAAAACATGGAGAGAACATCTCTGCATGTGAATTGCATCGCAGCACTCCTCATTCCACCAAGGGATTGGGACACAGCGTGGTAAAGAGGAAGTGCGAAGAATGGAATGTTCTGCAGTGGTAAGGATCACGTTTGTAAGGTATTCCACCTGACCATCACAACTGGAGAAATCGTGTTTGTCAAAGGTCACCAGGTAGGTGTAAATCCTCCAGTCGGCCTTAGTAAGCTGCCATTTGGATGTGCATGGAGGTGGGGTAGGAGTCAGCAAATGGATAGCACATGGGAAACTGTCACTCGAATAGGTGTCAGGAAGAACAGGCCACTCGAGATGATGCGCAAAATGCGCGGTGCAGAGGAATAGGGCCAAATGGGAATAGGTGTGTGAGGAGTGTGAAAGGAATGTTGGTGCTCCTGTGTTAAGGCAGAAAACGACTGATTAAGAGAGTCAGCCAAGATAGCACCTCTCGGACAGGTTCTGGAAGAACCCCAAATGGGATGATGAGCATTAAAGTCACCAAGCAGCAGAAATGGGTAACGCAGCTGCCCAATAAGCTGGAGGAAGTCAGCCCTGGCGGCATCGAATGACGGAGGGATGTAAATGGTACAAAGGGAAAAGGTCAAGTGAGGAAGGAAAAGCCAAACGGCAACAGCTTGAAGATGGGTAGTCAGGGAGATGGGTTGACTATGAATGTCATCCCCTATGAGCAGCATGGCTCGGCCGCGAATGTTGCATTGCAGGAGAGTCATGATGAGGAAAAAATAAAGGGGTGTTATCTCGGCAGCTGCTGAGTGCCAGTCTGTGAAAACTTGTTGCTACAGGGCAGAGAGGCAGGAGGATCCTGCTCCATGAGGTCCACTGAAGTGTCGGCTTTCTTCTGCTGTCAGCCTACAGAGCCCAATGCAGAAAAACAGTTGATGGTGCGCACTGGCGACACGGAGGCTTGCCAAGAGAAGGTATCACGTGGTGACAGCATCGAAGAGGATCTTCGAGTTGGCGAAGGAGAGGACCGTTTGCCTTTGCTGGACTTCTTTGAGCCTTTCCGATTAGCACATGAAGACTCAGGTGTTGGTTGGCTGGAGGGACACAGGAAGTGTTCACAGGAGTATTGCTTCTGTCCTTTTCGGCCTGTCGATTGTGTAGCTAGTGACTTTGCCCCGTGAGGCGAGAGTTTGATAGCTTGTTGCATAACTGGATGAGGGTACTGCGATGCTACCATAACACTGGGAGGTCTGACAACCTCAGAGCTGAATTTGAGGCTGCACGTCTGCGTGGCCATGTCCTTCAGGGAGCGAAATGTAACAAGAATAGTACTATAAGTGCCAGACAGTAGAACGCAAGATTTGGGACTAGCCAATAACTTGTGCGCAAGCGGGTAAGGAACTTTTTCCTTTAACCGGATCTCCTGAACAGCCCACTCATTGAGATACACAGGACAATCTTGAGAAGAGGTGGCATGGTCACCATTGCAGTTGATACAGCAGAGAGAAGGAGGCGTACAATCACCCTCATGCACATCCCTACCACAGGTTACACATTTGGCCAGGTGTCGACAGGACATTTGAGGGTGATTGGAACAATGGCATTGGTATCAGCGCATCAGGTTCAGAACATACGATTGGACTGTGAGAACCACATAGCCTGCTTTGACCTTGGATGGAAGCACCTCTCTATAAAAGGTGAGAAAGAGAGTGAGTGTGGGCACTAAGGAGGCATCTACCTTTTTCATCACTCGATGGGGTGGCAATAACACCTTGATCAGAGAGGTATGTTTGGATTTCAGCCTCAGTCAGACCGTCGAGCAGCCTACTGTAAATAATGCCACGGGAAGAATTCAGAGTTCTATGGGTCTCAACATGAACAGGATAGCTGTGGAGAAGCGAAGCAGCAAGCAGTTGTTGTGCTTGAGAATCAGAAGTAGTCTCCAAAAGCGAAGTGCCATTCCATAAATGAGAGGAGTATTTCAAAGGGCTGGTAACTGCACCAACACCTTTCTGTATAATAAACGGACTTACGGTTGAGAAGGACTGACTGTCTTCAGTGCGTGAACCACGAGGAACCGTGGTGCAGCTGGGAGGGTCTTTGAATCATTAGCCTCATTCCATTTACATTTTGTAGACATTGATTGTAAAGATGATTGGCTCACTGCGAGAAAAGCCTCCACGATTGCCAGCATCTCCGATGGCGCATTCCTTCCAACTGGGGCCACCCTTCACATGGGGGCACACCGACTTTAGGTGATTGTTCACACCTCAGGTCACACCTCCTTAACACCTGACAGAGGGACCACTCGGCAATTTGGGAAGGTAGCAGCTCAGGCAATCACCCCTCCCTGGGCCTGGTCTGCACGAGGGATCACGTGTGAACCCTACCTATTGACGCGTGGCTGGAAATTACGCATTACCCAATCATCTGTTACACGTCAGACGCATGAGCCAGTCTTCAGGAGTGCACAGGGAGGAAGAAGAAAAAAGTGGAGTCTCAAATGCTGAAGCGGAGGAAGGATAGGAGAAACTGAATGAAGAAAGGAAAAAGGAGTGAAAAACAGTGGTGAGACTGTTCTTATGTCAGCTACAGACAGGGTGGAACATTCCCAAAAACACCCCCGACATGTTCCCCAAGGGATGGGAAAAAGAATAGCAAGAGGACAGACACAAAGCACAGAAGGGAAAAGATACTGCAAAGGCTGGAGCCCCATGGTAGATTTCTCCCCTGAGTGAGCAAAAATCTTAAGTACTAACATCAACATTTTTTGTAATGAACTGTTTTTAGATGGAGAAAGCAAGGCAAATGATATATGTGTTTCATTAAGATCACTGTTGTTATTTTATTTCAATAAAACGAAACACATTTGTGACAAAAATATGCATTTCCTCGGAGTTGGAAGACATATTTAAAATACCTTCACTGATTTCAGAAATAACCTCAGAAAAATGTAGGCCTCTTGAAAGATCTGTATAAGGCAGGGAAGAGCTGTGCAAACCAACACTACAGGTAACCATCGCTAAAATGTTGGTTCTACTATGTTCTTTATTGTCAGTTATTAGTCACTGTGTTATGTCTATTATTTTACAGGTATTCTGTGATTTTTCTTTCAAGACATACATGAGTACATAGTGTACAAATCGCTAGCAACTGTCACAATTATCTTCATCTTATTGTCCATACTTTTTAATATATAAATTGTTTTCTAAGTACCAAAATGTACTAGAATAAATAAAATGCCTATAAAATGCCACACTGTACAATGTACTTGCCGTGAAACAGTTGCAATTCCTGAAATCCATCACATCTACATCTACACCTACACTCCTGGAAATTGAAATAAGAACACCGTGAATTCATTGTCCCAGGAAGGGGAAACTTAATTGACACATTCCTGGGGTCAGATACATCACATGATCACACTGACAGAACCACAGGCACATAGACACAGGCAACAGAGCATGCACAATGTCGGCACTAGTACAGTGTATATCCACCTTTCGCAGCAATGCAGGCTGCTATTCTCCCATGGAGACGATCGTAGAGATGCTGGATGTAGTCCTGTGGAACGGCTTGCCATGCCATTTCCACCTGGCACCTCGGTTGGACCAGCGTTCGTGCTGGACGTGCAGACCGCGTGAGACGACGCTTCATCCAGTCCCAAACATGCTCAATGGGGGACAGATCCGGAGATCTTGCTGGCCAGGGTAGTTGACTTACACCTTCTAGAGCACGTTGGGTGGCACGGGATACATGCGGACGTGCATTGTCCTGTTGGAACAGCAAGTTCCCTTGCCGGTCTAGGAATGGTAGAACGATGGGTTCGATGACGGTTTGGATGTACCGTGCACTATTCAGTGTCCCCTCGACGATCACCAGTGGTGTACGGCCAGTGTAGGAGATCGCTCCCCACACCATGATGCCAGGTGTTGGCCCTGTGTGCCTCGGTCGTATGCAGTCCTGATTG
Source organism: Schistocerca serialis cubense (assembly GCF_023864345.2). Classification (NCBI taxonomy): domain Eukaryota; kingdom Metazoa; phylum Arthropoda; class Insecta; order Orthoptera; family Acrididae; genus Schistocerca; species Schistocerca serialis. The sequence goes on along the minus strand of NC_064639.1, from coordinate 480,183,206 downwards.
TGGCGCTCACCTGCACGGCGCCAAACACGCATACGACCATCATTGGCACCAAGGCAGAAGCGACTCTCATCGCTGAAGACGACACATCTCCATTCGTCCCTCCATTCACGCCTGTCGCGACACCACTGGAGGCGGGCTGCACGATGTTGGGGCGTGAGCGGAAGACGGCCTAACGGTGTGCGGGACCGTAGCCCAGCTTCATGGAGACGGTTGCGAATGGTCCTCGCCGATACCCCAGGAGCAACAGTGTCCCTAATTTGCTGGGAAGTGGCGGTGCGGTCCCCTACGGCACTGCGTAGGATCCTACGGTCTTGGCGTGCATCCGTGCGTCGCTGCGGTCCGGTCCCAGGTCGACGGGCACGTGCACCTTCCGCCGACCACTGGCGACAACATCGATGTACTGTGGAGACCTCACGCCCCACGTGTTGAGCAATTCGGCGGTATGTCCACCCGGCCTCCCGCATGCCCACTATACGCCTTCGCTCAAAGTCCGTCAACTGCACATACGGTTCACGTCCACGCTGTCGCGGCATGCTACCAGTGTTAAAGACTGCGATGGAGCTCCGTATGCCACGGCAAACTGGCTGACACTGACGGCGGCGGTGCACAAATGCTGCGCAGCTAGCGCCATTCGACGGCCAACGCCGCGGTTCCTGGTGTGTCCGCTGTGCCGTGCGTGTGATCATTGCTTGTACAGCCCTCTCGCAGTGTCCGGAGCAAGTATGGTGGGTCTGACACACCGGTGTCAATGTGTTCTTTTTTCCATTTCCAGGAGTGTACATTTATACTCCGCAAGCCACCCAATGGTGTATGGCGGAGGGCACTTTACGTGCCACTGTCATTACCTCCCTTTCTTGTTCCAGTCGCGCATGGTTCGCGGGAAGAATCACTGCCGGAAAGCCTCCGTGCGCGCTCGAATCTTTCTAATTTTACATTCGCAATATCCTCGGGAGGTATAAGTAGGGGGAAGCAATATATTCAATACCTCATCCAGAAACGCACCCTCTCGAAACCTGGACAGCAAGCTACACCGCGATGCAGAGCGCTTCTCTTGCAGAGTCTGCCACTTGAGTTTGCTAAACATCTCCGTAATGCTATCACGCTTACCAAATAACCCTGTGACAAAATGCACCGCTCTTCTTTGGATCTTGTCTATCTCCTCCGTCAACCCGACCTGGTACGGATCCCACACTGATGAGCAATACCAAGTATAAGTCGAACGAGTGTTTTGTAAGCCACCTCCTTTGTTGATGGACTACATTTTCTAAGGACTCTCCCAATGAATCTCAACCTGGTACCCGCCTTACCAACAATTAATTTTATATGATCATTCCACTTCAAATCGTTCCGCACAGATACTCCCAGATATTTTACAGAAGTAACTGCTACCAGTGTTTCTTCCGCTATCATATACTCATACAAGAAAGGGTCCTTCTTTCTATGTATTCTCAATACATAACATTTGTCTATGTTAAGGGTCAGTTGCCACTCCCTGCACCAAGTGCCTATCCGCTGCAGATCTTCCTGCATTTCACTGCAATTTTCTAATTTTGCAACTTCTCTGTATACTACAGTATCATCCACAAAAAGCCGCATGGAACTTCCGACACTATCTACTAGGTCATTTACATATATTGTGAAAAGCAACTGTCCCATAACACTCCCCTGTGGCACGCCAGAGGTTACTTTAACATCTGTAGACGTCTCTCCATTGAGAACAACATGCTGTGTTCTGTTTGCTAAAAACTCTTCAATCCAGCCACACAGCTGGTCTGATATTCCGTAGGCTCTTACTTTGTTTATCAGGCGACAGTGTGGAACTGTATCGATGCCTTCCGGAAGCCAAGGAAAATGGCATCTACCTGGGAGCCTGTATCTAATATTTTCTGGGTCTCATGAACAAATAAAGCGAGTTGGGTCTCACACAATCGCTGTTTCCGGAAGCCATGTTGATTCCTACAGAGTAGATTCTGGGTTTCCAGAAACGACATGATATGCGAGCAAAAAACATGTTCTAAAATTCTACAACAGATCAACGACAGAGATATAGGTCTATAGTTTTGTGCATCTGCTCGACGACCCTTCTTGAAGACTGGGACTACCTGTGCTCTTTTCCAATCATTTGGAACCTTCCGTTCCTCTAGAGACTTGTGGTACACGGCTGTTAGAAGGGGGGCAAGTTCTTTTGCGTACTCTGTGTAGAATCAAATTGCTATCCCGTCAGGTCCAGTGGACTTTCCTCTGTTGAGTGATGCCAGTTGGTTTTCTATTCCTTGGACACTTATTTCAGTGTCAGCCATGTTTTCGTTTGTGTGAGGATTTAGAGAAGGAACTGCAGTGTGGTCTTCCTCTGTGAAACAGCTTTGGAAAAAGGTGTTTAGTATATCAGCTTTACGCGTGTCATCCTCTGTTTCAATGCCATCATTATCCCGGACTGTCTGAATATGCTGTTTCGAGCCACTTACTGATTTAATGTAAGACCAGAACTTCCTAGGATTTTCTGTCAAGTCGGTACATAGAGTTTTACTTTCGAATTCACTGAACGCTTCACGCATAGCCCTCCTTACCCTAACTTTGACATAGTTTAGCTTCTGTTTGTCTGAGAGGTTTTGGCTGCGTTTAAACTTGGAGTGAAGCTCTCTTTGCTTTCGCAGTAGTTTCCTAACTTTGTTGTTGTACCACGGTGGGTTTTTCCCGTCTCTCTCAGTTTTACTCGGCACGTACCTGTCTAAAACGCATTTTACGATTGTCTTGAACTTTTTCCATAAACACTCAACATTGTCAGTGTCGGAACAGAATTTTTCATTTTGATCTGTTAGGTAGTCTGAAATCTGCCTTCTATTACTCTTGCTAAACAGATAAACCTTCCTCCCTTTTTTTATATTCCTATTTACTTCCATATTCAGGGATGCTGCACGGCCTTATGATCACTGATTCCCTGTTCTGCGCTTACAGAGTCGAAGAGTTTGGGTCTGTTTCTTATCAATAGGTCCAAGATGTTATCTCCACAAGTCGGTTCTCTGTTTAATTGCTCAAGGTAGTTTTCGGATAGTGCACTCAGTATAATGTCACTTGATGCTCTGTCCCGACCACCCGTCCTAAATATCTGAGTGTCCCAGTTTATATCTGGTAAATTGAAATCTCACCCGTGGCCTCAGGCCTGCCAAGGAGCACCACAGTCCTGGGTCCTTAGATAAACTACAAAAATCTGCAGCATTATGCCACACACAAACAGACCCAGACTGCAGGCAGATTGGTGAGACTAGATCTGACGAGAAGGGACTGCACGTTAGTGGGAAATGATGGGCTTCAGACGGCAGGCCCGATCTGTTAAGAGATACCCACAGAAATGACCTGCCATTTTGGCCCGTCATGAAAGTCTACTCGCGTGGCCAGCTATTCACATGTCACAGACACCATGTTGATGAAATGAGACTGCGTTGATCAAACCATGCAACAGATAACTTGTGCAAATACTCTGGGAATCAAAACTAATGAGGACAGGTACCAACTCACCATAAAGATGATCACTGAGCCACAGACAGGCACATAGAAAAGAATCACACTCTCACAACTAAATTTTTAGCCATAGCCTTTGCCAGGAAACAAGAGCATACACAAATTCATACAGTCATTAAGACTCAGCCCATGCACACGACCACTATCTCTGCCTGCTGCATCACCAATCTCTGAGAATCAGATCCAAACAAACCACTCCTCCTGCCTCCCTGCCCCTCACCAGCAGCTGCTAGGCCAGTGGCAAGAAGTGATGGCAGTAATGACTGCAAGCTGAGGGAAATGGTAGGAAGGGGAGAAGCAGTAAGAATGAGGGAGTAGGGAAGTGGCGCACATACTCATCTGTGCCCAGCCAGTGACGACACATGAGACATCTCAGTGAAACAAACCATTTCATCTGT